>NW_027286763.1:110403868-110438868 GCF_022747635.1 Hetaerina americana
TCTATATGTTCTGCACTTGATCTCTCTCTAATTTGATTGACATGATCTCTCTCCGTACCGTAGTACGATGGGGGTCACAACACATTTTCAACATCATTGCTAAAGAGAAGTCCTTCCAATTTATGTGCAAGAGATTTAATCTGTAAATTTAACCTTCGCTCCGTGAGTGATTCCCAACCTAGCTCTTTTAGTTATTTAGTTACTTTACTCAGTTTATTATTATAACGTTTTACAAATCTAGCTCATCTACGCTGCACGATATCCAATTCGACAATCAATCCAACTTCATGAAGATCCCATAATATAGTAGCAGCATATTCTATAAATGAGGCCTAACCAGAGAAATATAGCATTTCTCTTTGACTTTTCGTCACCTTTACCCAGTACTCTTCTAATAAATCCTTATATTTTGTCTGCTTGTCCACATACTCGGGGAAAATGAAATAAATTGGAAATAAATTTTATTTGTGACATTTCGGAAATCATGAATACTTAACGGTATTTTATAGCTACTTGAAATTAAACGACTCCAAATTAAAATCAGCCGTATTCTATGAATGAGGCCTAACCAGAGAAACATAGTAGCATTTCTCTTCGACCTTCTCGTCACATAGTATTGGGGTTTTGGTCGTATGTTGGTTTCGGTGTGAACACTGACGTCTCTGCTCCGCCCTGCCGTCACAAGAAAAAACTAAGAAACGTTTCTGAATCTTGATTCGTTTACGATCGAATTTATTATTTCATTGGATGCGTCGTTGGACTTGAAAACCATGGGCGCGAAGTTGAAAAAGGTTGCCGTAAAGTATTTTAAACCCGTTTTACCTCTTGATTCTAACGTCACCGGTGAGATATTATTTCTCCGAATGACTGCGACCATTAAATCGAGTGGCCGTTCACCCTCGCCTCTCTCATGGCACTTCGAACTTAACCACGCACTTCACTTGACCGGCATCTACTTCCCCTGGCGGTCCCCCGTGGGACCTCTCCGTCCACCCTCTGGCCTCTACTACGTTCGGAGGAACTCTTACTGCGTCTCAACCCATCTTCTTCTTCTCCTCCTAATCGTTTTCCTTATCTTTTCTCATTTCATCTCTCAATTCGATCTTTTGAATCCAGCTCCAGTTTTTCAAGTCTTCTTTTCTGGTCTGCTTTAAAAATAGGTCCATGCCTCTGATCCACGGGGTATACAGGGTTGCACCCAAAAGTGGTAGGACTGATTTTTTTACAAGAATTTTATTGACGATATACTTACATCGACTTAATACTCTTCAAAGTATTCTCCTTGAGCTGCTACACACTTAGTATAACGTTACTCCCATTCCTCCCGTACGCCCGCTGGAAATTTTCTTTGGGGATGCCGTTGATGACCCTCGTCGAAGCCTCTTGAACGGCCTTTATCGAGTCAAAACGTCGTCCCTTGAGCTGTCTTTTCATCAGGGGGAAGAAGAAGAAGTCCGGTGGTGCCAGATCGGGAGAATAGGGCGGGTGCGGCAACGTGGCAACGCCGTATTTGGCCGTTGCCTGTTGGTCGACACTCAGAATTTTCGGCACCTACTTGGCGCACACCTTGCGCATGGCCAAATCCTGTGAAATAATGCGTTGGACGTTGGATGCAGACAGACCCAACTGGTCTGCAATTTCTTCACTGGTTAAGCGTCGGTCTGTGTTCAGCAGTGTGTTCACTCTGTCCACATTCGTTTCGTGTCCGGAGCGATGGTCGTCTTCAACGAGCTCCCTACCCTCTTCAAACAACTTGTGCCACTCAAATACTGTGGAACGGCTTAAGGCAGTGTCCCCATAAGCCGCTTGATCATATCGAGGGTCTCAGTTGCCGTCTTCCCGAATTTCGCACAAAACTTCACGGAATAACGTTGCTCTAAATTCAGATTCATTTTGTTTTTCGACGTGGACAAAAAACTTGCTTCACTGAAAACGGTGTCCTCACTCAAGGACAGCCCGCAGGCGACTGAGGTTGGTGTCGGTCTGTTGCCCCCTCCACCTTACCCTGCCAGGCAGACCCCCCTCCACCGCTCCGTTCGCGCCAGAGAAAATCAGTCCTACCACTTTTGGATGCGACCCTGTAGTTAAAATTGCCGTGAAAAAATAATAAAACGTACTTCAATGTGATCGACCCATTCGCGCCCAACGGCACGAAGCACAGGAGACGTGGGCCGTACGGTTATTTTCGTTTGATGCGATCGTTGGACGCCAAAGAGTTGGCTGCTGGAGTTGGCTGTACATGTTGTCGCTCACGGAAGTCCCCAATCTTTTGTTCTCGGGCGCGTGCCAAGCGTGCACCTAAGGCATTGCTCGTTGGGGGCGTCGGGTTTGTGGCGGCGATTCCGTCTCGCCGCGTCTCCTTTAATTGGAGCTGTTGGATGCGATCTTGGGGTAATTTAGTGCGGCGAGGCGCCGGGGCGTCGCTCATTTGGCGCCGGCGGACCCTAGCTCCACCTCATCCAGCTCGAGGCGCCATTCCAGGGTAAATATCACGCGCCGTCGGAATGATGCGTGGTGGCCGAAAACAATCGAACCTCGTCGTGCGAGAGGCGAAGGATATCGAAAACCTTCGTGTTTTATTCTCCGTGTGCACAACTATCAATGTTGTCATTTGTAATAAGTAATGAAGGTCAAACTGGATGAAGACATTCGGCAATTATCCCTGTTAACATGTCCGAAGAAGACTGGAAAATTAATCCCTGACGTAGCATATCACTACTGGCGGGGGAGTGGAGCGATGAAAAGCAGACGGTTGCAATGGGGGGCCACACACAAGTATTAACGCAGATCCATCAGGGCGGGCAAGTTATCCTCCGAATGAACGAGGGAAGTTGATTAGTATTTGAAATTAGCTATCGAAAATGCGTGCAAATGCAGTTTTACTCCCTAAATTCTGTCGAATTCCGTCATCTTCAGTGTAAATAAATGATAAAATGTGCGTTTAAAAGTTGAGTGAACTCTTTGTGCGTTTCTTCTATCCAATTTATTTCGTCACTTGGAATAGAATCAAGCTCGCCAAGCGTGGTTGGCACTTCGTGAATTAAATCGTAAATCTCTCGAGGTTTAAATGCATTGTATACTCTGTTGTTAATCATGCGAATCTATGTTAAAATTCTTTTGAACGCCAGTGCGTTCTGTTTAATATATCCGAGGACGATGTCCGCACTCTAGTAGCGTGGATGACGATGCCATTGGCTTCGATCTGAAGGGAGGCACGACGGTGGAACGGCCAAATTAATAATTTAAGTCGAGCAACGTCGAACGAATTCAGACATGCTCATGCTCACCGAAATGCTCCTGGATTTGGGGTGGGAATCATTGGCTGAAAGGCGATTCAATGCAAGATTGAAATTATTAAATAAATTTAGATCCGCATGTTTCAGCACCGAGGTCTCGCAAATTATTCGTACTCCTACATTCATTGGTCGCTTGGATCATGCATATAAAATTCGGGAAATAGATGCCAGAACTAGCCGACTCAAGGACTCCTTCTTCCCACGGACAATACGGGATAGCAACTGCAGGGTTATAGATAGCAAAAATTCCACTTGCCACCCTCAGCGTCTAGGGAATAATTAGTTCTACTTAAATGCATGCTCTTCCACTAACCTTATGTGTTTTGCTATAATAACCCATTCTTTCCGAATGACCTCATTCGTGTTCCGTTCATCTGTTTCTAAGTCTCTTTCCTTTCAATCCCTCGTCCCTCTCCGCGGGGGGAAATTCCTGCTACCTGCAACGTTGGGTCGCATTCCCTGCCTTTTACAGACTCTTTGGGGGTAGAGTGTTTCGTGGTGAATTTTCATGTGGTAGTGATGTCTCAATTTCTTGCTTGTTGTGTCCTGGCTTCCGTGTTGTAGGATGGCTTTCGTGCTGCATCACGGGGTGCAGTTTTTTAAGTTGTTTTGCGGTATATGTGTTTGCATGAGTATTGGATGAAGGGATTTTTGCATGAGTGTGCGCGCTGTTGTGGGTGTAATTTTCCGTGTTGTTTTTTTGCATGTGGTATTTTTCCTTTTTACGGTTGGTGACCTAACACCCCCCGCCACACGCCCTTGCGGCGGCTTGCGGGGTATTATGTAGATGTAGATGTAGACATTAGGGTCGGAAGGTCCATTTCCCTTTTCCCGCACAGATTCCCAGTTGCATTTTTTACTGCGAGGCACATAATTAAGATTGAAAGTCGACTTCTAAATTCCGAAACATTTTGGACTTGAATGCATGAGGTATGAGTTGGAGCGGAAATTCACGTCACCGTTGTATCTAGTAAAATTATCCTAATAAACGTGCGTGCGATTGATTAAACTTCATATTTATGGACTTTTTTATTATTAATTGTGTGGTCAATTCCGTGGTTTTTTTATTATTTTGAAATATGCGTACTCCTGAATATTAATTTGGAAGCGAAAAATGTATTAGAATAGAGTTTATTCGGTGGTCTCCTTCACAAAGTCGAGAGAATATTCTTAATGTTCAAATTTTAATAACCACAATAAGTAATGTTGGATAAATTCAAACTCGATAGGTAGAAAGTTCGGAAACTTCGGTCTCGTTTTAATGTTGTCCGTTGCTTGCCTGATGCGTAAGCACTCTCTGCCACACACTCTAGCGGTGGCTTCCATGTTATCATGTAGATAGGCTGATATAAATGCGTACAATTTGTGGGTAGTTAGGTACTGCCGAAAGAACAGCCGATCTGTGCTCTTGGGAAGAGGGGATAAGATATTTTCACTGAAAGAAAGAGATGAATATCAATGTGCGAACAAAGGAAATTCTCACCTGGCGCCTGATACTCAGGGGTGGATATTCGTCCGCCGTTATTGCTACCCATGACGTGATTTCCTCCCTTAGATCGGGTGATGATCAGGGATCTTGATGAACAGCTCCAACGATTCTTGACCGCGCCAGGGGCCGTGCTGGGTTCGGTTTCAAATGTGACATTTGAAGAAATGCGATTGAATATTCGTTATTTATCTCATAAAATAGAGCGCGTTACTATAACAAACCACTGTCCCCCCTTCGCACGGCTCTCTCTTCCTTTGCCTGCTATTCAATTCTTTAATGTCTTATCTTTATTCTAATAATCTACGTCTCCTCCCTCGATATTGTAAGTGGAATTCTGAAGTTCAACCGTCAAGTGCGTTTCTGATGGAAACGACGAGACGGCGGGTAGGTCTTCCGTTTCTCGAAATGCCAAAGGCCAAAATTTTTTTTATCATTTCAAATTAATTATCTTCGTTATTACGATCTATATCTTCTTCTTCTCTGCTCGTCGAAATTCACCCGTGCACTTCACTTTTTCCAAGTATTTTCCGACGTTGCCATAATTTTCAAGTTTTCTAACTTTTTTTGGCATTTAACTGATCTCTAATTCTCGCAGTCCTTCCCACCACGAGAAATGTCTCTTTGGAAAATCATTATTTTTTTTAATTCAATAAAATTATGAATTGTCGACTTTTAAATTGTGATAAACCTCATTATGGTGATGAAATTTTCTTCAAAATCAGTTGGGTAAAAGAAATGAGCGGTATCACTAATTTGCCTGATTTATTTATTTCCAATGCCAAATTTATCAAACGAATCGAAATAATTTCTGCAATGCACCACTCGTATTAATTCAAAACAATATTTGCTTTCGATAATTTACGAAAATATTGTCATCGAGGACGTGTTTCGGGGTTATTATTTTGAAGATGTTATGCCCGTGTTTCTGATACTTTCCGTGATGATCGTAGCATAAGAAATATGTGCGTTTTTGGGACGTAATTAATAATGGAATTGTTTGTGAAATATATCGAACTCAGATGTATCATTGCATTAGACCCCATTGCGATGTTATCGTATTTCATCGACCCCTTCGTATGCAGTTAGTGGTCGTGCGAGTACCCAGCCTCACACTTTCTTTTCCCGCCCTGCCCTTGGCTGCTGCCTACTGCGCTCCTCCCGACGCACCGTGGGAACCAAAGCAAGAGTAAGATGTATGTTGATCCGGAAAAGGAAACGGGGAAATTGATCCAAGGGTTTGGGTAGAGATACGTGGGAGATATCGAGAAGATAAAAGAAAGGAGAACGTGAGAACGAAAGGAGATGGGAAAAATGCCAGGCAAATACAATCTGCTCTAGGAAAACACTGTTGGGGGAATGAACTTGAACCAAAGTTATGCACTGAAAGAACCCCTGCTGAAGATGTCTATAGAACTCATGCGGCAATGATAATTATGGTTCGGCAACAGCGATAATTTTTATAGCTAAAAAATACTTCTTACCTGAATGAGCAGGTTGTATGTGGCCAAGCGGCAAAGTGAAGCGAAAATCATGTCATCGTGATAATACGAATGAAAGAGTTCAGATTTTTTGAAGTTATTTAAGTTAATAATATGTTGAATTTTTTCATGCGGAACGATAACGGACAAGAGAAGGTCACATTTCTATATCTGTGGAAACATGAAATGACGAAAGCCCAAATAGCAGGTGGTCATCGGCATTTCAACAGGCGTTTCTACCAATGCTCACTTTGAAAACGGAATCAAAAGTTCGCTTAATATAAAGGCGCGCAAATAATAGCGCGTAAAATGTTCAATAATACTGAAACAGATGATGCACAAGGCATTCCGAGTGCGGACAAGAGAGTTCATTTGTCTGGAGGAGTGCCATTTCAAGAACACGAACTCGCAAGTAGTAACTGAATCGGTACTATTTTTTTAAATGGCAATATACCATCAATAATAAGAAATAACAATGTGATTCCTATTGAAATTTAATACCTGCTTGGTAATTTTTTTATTCGCGGTATTAAGTGACTTTTACGGTATCGATAATAAGTTGAGGAGGGGTTCTCTGAGTGGGACGAGTGTGTCGCACGTCTCCTTAATCGATTCCCTCGCGTTCCCCCGGTCCGGGGCCAATCACGACTAAGCGTTCGCTAGGAACGATGCGGGAATCTATAGGCGTCCGGCATTTACTAGGAATGCGGGGATGACCGGAAACTTCCCCTCGCTCCGGTCGTCGTTCCCGCTGCTTCGTGAGGGCTGCATTTCTCCCGCTCAGCCAATTGCAACATCGACCTCTTCTCCTTTCCCCGGTCGAGGTCGAGTCTAGGTTAATGATTCCACGACTTTGCCATCGGGTATCGTGCGTATGCAGAACTTTTGATTGCTTCCCGGGTGGCCTCTATCCACTTCCTATCGCAGGAAGTTTCGGCACAAAAGTAACTTAAGTTCTTCCCGTACACGACCTGATTGATTGGAGATTTTCCGAGGAGAAAGCAGTGGGACTGCGGTTTAGGTCATTATTATTTTTTATGGTCGTCGAGCATTGTGATGAGAACATTTTCATTCAAGTTGATTTCTCGAAGAATAACGCTAGACTGCAAATAAATGGATACATGGTTTACCGATATCGTTTACTACTCGGTAAATTATTTTGTCCTGAAAAGTGATGCTATTTGAAACAATTGCACAAAATTCTTAATATACATGGGAAGTGTATGGCAATCAACGCTTTTCAATCAGATCACTAAGCAAGGGTTCTTTCAATGAAAATATATCCTTTGATATCGATTCAGGAACGGGATCAAGCAGGAAATGAAGGCATCGGCTGGAAGTCCGTGACACAGCGGAGCTCTCCCTTCTTTTTCGAGAAGAGAGTAGTTGTAGTGGAATTGAGAGAATGAATGAATAGGGAATGTGAGAATGGATTCCAAATTATCTGAATTCACCCACATTTGTATAATACACCGCAAGCCACCGCAAGGGTCTGTGGCGGGTGGTGTTAGGTCACCGCCCGTAAGAGATACTGAACCCATGGCAAATATAACAGCGGACCAACAAGGAATAGTCAAATTGCTTAATGAGATTAAACCCAACATATTCCCGGGTCCCGAAAATATACCAGCTAGGGTAATGAAACATTTAGCTCCTAACATCGTCCCGTATCTCTAAGTTATATCTAACAAATCCCTCACAGAACGCAAAGTCCCAAAGAATTGGAAAACCGCGCAAATAACGCCTATTTTTAAAAGTGGTGACAGGGAGGACTCGAGTGATTACAGATCAATTTCTCTCACTTCTGTAAGCTGCAAAATTTTGGAGCGCATTACTGTCAGTTCCATAATGAGATGCTGTGATAGCATTAACTATATAAGTGACAATCAACACCGATTCAGGAAAACCCGCTCCTGCAAAACCCAATTAGGATTATTCAAACATGACTTACTCTTATAGGGTGAGAGAGGTAGGCAAGTGGATGTTATCTTTTTGGATTTCCAAAAGGTATTTGATAAGGTTCCCCATGGTAAACTCATTCATAAATTCATGTTCGCGGGTATTAACAAGGGCGCAATAAATTGGGTTGGAGAATTTCTGTCAGGGCGGGGTTGTCCTTGACGGCGCTAGTTCCGGCAGCGGACGAGTGGTCTCTCCGGCGCTGAGACATAATCCGCGCAATCAGTACTGGAAGATATCCTTAGGGCTACGAAGTAGGTTAGATCTCTCTGCTCTCTTCCAAACCCCGCTGCCTTGCCCAAATGACACGCCTCTCCTGCACGGTATCATTCATTGGTCATCACGGCGATCGCAACTTTAATGTCACCTTTCACTACGGAATTTCTTCACATAAAATTTTAATGCCAACCTCTATTTCACAGCAAATTGTTTACTTCATAGCAAGACATTCAATGGCAATAAATTCGTATTTTGGAAATTCATCAATTTCACATACATCCCTTGTATTATAACCAATTTCTGATGACTTTTAGTAATTGACTTGTTGGTTCGAGTTATGGGGTGAATGGAATGACATTTCAAAAGTGATCCCTGTTCTGATGTACTAATTTCGATGCCTTCAGTACTTTTATTACAAGCCGTCCCTTGAATTACAGGATTTATGGCTTTAAAAGCCATTTTGGGTTGTTTTCCACAATTTACATTCCAACTCCGCAATCTCCTTTCGTCACTGCCGCTACTATCAAGTAATAAACTGTCACATATCGCATATCATGCCCTCCCCGTACAATGCGCTTCAATCCTTTCGCTTGGGTTTCCTCCAGACCAGACCATTGGAAGTAAACCTATAACTACTCCTTCGGATTCACATCCTTTAGAGGCAGAGTTGGTATTTGTGTTGTGGTAATTTTTAATAAGGTTGGTAGGGTGACAGGATAGTTCAGTTGTCTTGTTGTATTTCAATTACTTTTTTTTCCCCTTCCTTTTTTTTATTATTTTTTTATTATTATTATTATTGTTTTTTTATGGTTTTTTTTCTTTTTTTTCCGTAGAGTTCATTGTTATAATTTTTTTTTATTTATCAATTCATTTTTTTTTTTTTAACTTTGGTGAAAGCTCATTTATTTGGTAGTAAGGGTGAAGTGAGGGATACATTTCTCAGGTAGGATCAGGTGGGAGTAGGTTAGGGATATCAGGAGAGCCAGGCCCTTGTCTCGTTTTAGTCTTTTTCTGCTGAGGAGTTTCCTTCAGTGAAAAAAGGAGCACTTTTCACCTTATTCGCATTCCTCCCCCCGGCAACTAATTAGCAATTGGACTCTTAAAATAGAGGGACAAAGTTCTGCTTCGTGATCGCGGCAATGAAACTGAAGAACAGAGATAGAGGAAATAAACAAACGGGAGAGTGTCTTTATCTTATCTGCTGGCGTACCTCGAGTAGCTGTGATTAAAACTTCGCTGGCATTTTTTTTCTTGCTCGTGTCGGTACGATAAAACACTTTCTTTTTTCAGTTTGGGATTTGTTTACTATTTAAGCCGTAAGTAATAAAAGAGATGAACTTTTACTCGTTGTATCTTTTGGATTAACTCGTTGAAAAAGCTGAAGATATTTCACCTCCTTATTGCCTCTTTTTTGCATCTATTGAAAGCCAAAAAAACATATCAATAGTAAGGATAAAACAGAACCATCTTAACAGATTTTTAACGTTATGAATGTCTTCTCCATAGTGCTTTTGACGAAATATTCATCGTAAATAACATCGAAACGAGGGTTGTGGAACATGGAAAATTAAAAAAATTAATATTTCGTTGCTCAAGAGAATGCAGAAAAGATGATACAGTATCTCCTTCTCTGTAAATGAGAGCCTATTTAACATCGTTCCACATCTGTCGTCACACCTAACGTTGACATTTATTGGTGTAGGAATAATATTTTTGATAATCATAATATTCTCCTAGTTGTTAGAAGAGATTATTTTTCACAAGAATTTTCACAAGATAGTTTACGAAATTAGTTAGCTCCTCTCATGAAAAGACAGAACATTTTCTCATCTAAAAGTTCAAATTATCATTACGTAATTTCAATATAATTAGATTTTAGTTAAACAATGGATTTTCCGACTGATTTCGCAATAAATTCAAGTCGAAACTGGAGAGGTGGTAGGGCAGTAATATCGAGACTCGACCCATACAGCACCCGGTAATGCCGCGAGTCCTCCCGTCCCTTCCTACTTCCCAGTCTAGTCCCATAAACTGCCATTCAGACGCCATCGTGTTGACTGTGTTTTAATGAGAACACCTGGCTCTGTTGAGTACTTTCCTTACCCTAAACACTCGCCACTTTCACATGAAGGACAGCTGGTCGATCGCTGGTTTTAATATCGGGTCGTAGCTGCTTGACTACTTGACACGGAATTCCAGCATAAACCAAAGGAACCTCATCTCCTCATTAATGTGAATTAGGAAGGCGATAAATGAAAAAGAAACACTTTGTTCCAATCCACCACTTTATTACAGGTACGACTAGTTTCGACGCTACGGCGTCATCCTCAGGTACAAAGTTTAAAGTCTTTACTTTACTACTACTACTACTTTAAACTTTGTACCTGAGGATGACGCCGTAGCGTCGAAACTAGTCGTACCTGTAATAAAGTGGTGGATTGGAACAAAGTGTTTCTTTTTCATTTATTAAAATGAACTTCCACAAAGTTGAGGCTGAAACTATTGACCTAACTAGGAAGGCGATATTTGAATCGGCGGTGTCCGACTCCTATTTTGGGCGAAAAGAGTCGAATTACTTCCCGTTCAATTCCTATGGCAACACTGATCCCGCCAGCCTATCATGGGGCGCGCCCATTACGAGGTAGGAGTACGGGTCCACTTTGATCTTCGCATGGCGGATGGCGGGGAGGGCGGGGGAAAATAAGGCGAGGGATGTTATTTTGAGTAGATCCCATTGTTTTGATTTTGCGGAAAGTATTTGGAATCCGTGGTGTCAGTTTAAGGAATTAGGTAAAACTTAAAGGAGGTGGACTCGATTCTTTAAAAAAAATAAATTGTTACTGGAAGAAAGTAAGTGTTACGGGGTTACTTGAAAAACTAGGCTTGGAGTGCTTCTAAACGCGAGGAGAGCGGGCGAGAATAGGACTTTTTTTAAGTTTTAAGACCGTTGAGTGAACGTGTGAAACTGAAGGTGAGAGGATTATTAGCGACGCACGTTGCAGTAGGCAATTCCCACTTCGTACCACTCAGCAGATCAAGCGAGAGAAAGAAGACACGGGGGTGTGCTATGATACCTCTCTGTTCCTCTTAAAAACTTGAAGGAGGTCACGTGCCTCAACAACAACATACTAAGGACTCATTTGCTCATATGTCAATTACCGTTTTACTTGCGAATACGCCGACATCGCCAGGATTTAGGTGATAAAAAGTTATGTCCCGACACCCCCCGCCAATCGTCAGCTGCTGGCAGGGTATGTTGTAGATTTAATAGTGTTTAACTAGTAATATTAATAGATGAAATAAATTGACACTCGCGCCATACAAGTACCAAGCCGACAATATCCTGACATCGACAAGACCACTGTAGGAATGACCAAGGATTTTCCATTCCCGATGGTGCTTCAATCGCTGTGTTTCGGAGGTTTCGCGAGTAGGTGCAAACCAAGTGCGTGTGGAGTGAAGCACATCGAGTGAATCGAGAGTGCTTTCGAGAACACCACTCCCTCTCGCGACGGGCAAGCCTTCCTTGGCCGATCCCCTTCCTCGCCGCGGCTCCCTCTATCCCCCGCCCTGCCTATCGCCCCTGGGGAATCTCTCGCTCCTCATTGTTTCCCTGGGAACAAGGGTTGCATGCATTAATTGCTGTTCCTACGAAAGCTCGGGTCAACAGCACTTCTTCAGACGAGAGCTAAGGTTCAACGGCACTGCTGGAAGAGGAAAAAAAGATGTTATTTCTCTTCCATCCAAGGACGCCGTGGGACTTCTGTTCCGTTTATTGTCTTCTCGTAAAAATTCTCCCGTGCTTTCAAAAGAGTTGGCGAAGTCGATAAGATAAAATGACGAGTGATTGTTAATCGCGCGGGGATACGTCCGATTCGGACGCACGTAGTGGAGAGAATCAGAGCTAGCGGCGTCTTCTTTCATCTGTCATCGGGAGAGTTCGCGACCGACGTAATCAGAATAGGCCAAGGTGGAGGGGCGACCACCGCGTTGTCCATACCCGAAGACGTTACATCTACATAATACCCCGGAAGCCGCTGCGAGGGCGTGTGGCGGGAGATGTTAGGTCACCACCCGTAATTAAGAATAAAACCACATACAATATGCCTATCCACTCACACAAAATCGCATACAATTTATATTCATGCAAAAAACTTT
Organism: Hetaerina americana; assembly: GCF_022747635.1. Classification (NCBI taxonomy): domain Eukaryota; kingdom Metazoa; phylum Arthropoda; class Insecta; order Odonata; family Calopterygidae; genus Hetaerina; species Hetaerina americana. The sequence goes on from NW_027286763.1 coordinate 110,416,468, forward strand.
ACACTTATTCAAATACATATATTATCAACTAACATACACGTGCACCAACGAATATAGCTTATGTTTTGCAATGCTTAATTTTGTTCTGAATTGTAAATTAAAGGTTGTTAATGTTTCTAAAATGACTTCGGTTTCTTACCATTGTGATTTCTGATTGTTCGGGGAAAGAATGAGTATTTGTATCTATCTGTACTGGAATCTTTCTCCCTTATTTTATCTTTGTGGTCTGATCTACCTAAGTAGTGTGGGGCCATTATGATTCCTTTTGTGTCATAGTTAAACACTCGTTTGTTCTGAACCTTTCTAAAAGTCTAAGTCTCGCTTGTTCTCTTCGTACTTCAAGTGGCTCGCAGCCCAACTCCCCTAAAAGGTCTGTCGCACTCGTCTTATTATTACAAGAGTTTCTTACGAATCTGGCGCGTTCTGGACTTGATCTAATTCTTTTTGGCAAATTTTCTCCCAAGGATCTCAAATATTTGTGGCATATTCCAAATGAGTCCTAACTAGAGCAAAATCACAACTTTCTTTAATACGGATGCAAATAAGGAAGCAGAACGTGAAAATATGGTATTCCTGTGGAGTGCAAAATCGAATGAGCGAATTAAACGAAAAACGAATAGTTACATTCAAGATTAGTGGAGGAATATCATTTGGAGAAGAAGAAACGTTATTGGAGACACCTGAGGAATCCGCGAATGATAATGGAATGTATTTGAAGAAAGAATTGACGGATAAGGCCGTGCGCGAAGGATTAAAGAAAAAGATGTTGATCAGATAAAGATGAACGCGAGACGATAATTTTTCAGGCGCTAGGAGATCAAGCGTGTGCTAGTTGGTGGAGCAGAAGTCGTGTCAAAACACAAAAGCGATCAACGTTTATTACCCTCGGCGTTGTTTAATTATACTTTAAGGAATTCCGTCCTATGCAACAATTTCAGAGTGTAAAAAAGGCGAATGTTTTTTACACTCTGAAATTGTTGAATTGAAATCAAATTAGCGGATGACTCCATTAAAAGTTACTGTTGCGGCATCTCCCGCAGTTTCTTTGAAATTCCGTCCTGCCTTGGCAGTTCTTCGTATTTTCAAGGGTTGTCTCTGGCAGTTGCATTTATTTGCTCGCTGAAGTGCCCCTGAGTTTTGAAAATGGGTGGTTCATTAATTTCATAATATGGTACGAGTACTAAACGAAATATTTCGAAAACGTTTTATTGTGATGCGTTATCAGCATAACCTCCGCTAGTTTGCGGAGGCGAGAACACTGCCTCGCCTACTTTTATTAAGTCGCCCCGCTGAAATCGCGAGGAATGGTTCCGCGATGAGTTTCTCCGGGGTTCATGGGGAGGGAGTCGCTGGTTATTTCACGCCATATTTCGGATAATTAAGACTCGCTGACGTCTCATGGAACGTGTTATATTATGTTTTACATTTTTTAACTCAGATCTTAGCTGGTATTGATATCTCGATATAGGAAAAGGAAGAACAAAATTGATGGTCATTTTAATTCGTCCAAATGAAAATTCGATCTTAGATTTTCGAGCATTGAGTTGAATTTTCATGAATTATCTTAGCAGTGGCACTTACTGAATTTTCCTGCGTTCAAGTGTACTCAAGAACTCATCATTTACCTTTTGATGACGCAGCGAACTCTCAATCTCGACACAGAGCTATCATCAAGTGAAGAGCAGAACGTATTTTCCTCGGAAAGCTAAACTAATTACGTGATCGAGAAAAAATAAATGTTTGGTGATGGACGAATTTTAAAAATGAATCCCTAATGCGGATTCATATTCGTCATGCGATACCTTTTAAAATATCGCGTTGTAAATACTTAATGACTTGTTAGTTATAGAGTAAAACTAATTGCTCGCCTTAAAAGAAGATTATAAAATGTTCACAGCTAATAAATGCAACAGGCAAACGACATTGGGAAAGCACGGATAGAACAAACATTTTTAAATGGAAAAATTAAATATAACCAAATTGACAATTTTTGATTTTGTGAATTACAAACCTTTAGCCCAAAAGTTAGCTCAGATATTGATAACTTGTAATTTTTTAAAAAAGAATATCGAATTTTCTAAGCATTTAATTATCTTTGCAATCGTAACTTCATTAAAATTTCGAAGTGCCGCTAATAGAGAGTAGCACGGATAATCCGCAAAACAGATGATCGAGAGTTCAACTTAAAAATAATGGTAATAAAATAGTCTTCATTTGGACGGGAATGAGAGACACTAGATAGTCCCTTCCTCCACTTAACGCCCTTCTTTCACCACTCCTCCATTAAGTGAATGATATTGTCGATGCAGAACTGGAAGAGGTGCCAATAAATTTTAGAGGAAAATTGCAATTATTTCATTGCTCCTGTTGAAAAAGGTACTGTTGAGAATATATATATATATATATATATATATATATATATATATATATATATATATATATATATATATATATATATATATATATATATATATATATATATATATATATATGCACTGGCTATGCGTGCCACGAAACGCACTGTTCTTATCCTTTATGATGTTGTATGATTGCTATGTTACTTTCCTTTCTTCTTCTTCTGTTTTCTATTTCTCCTTTTGTGGGTGAAACAGCTCCCTAACGCCATCTCTTGGCCAAAGAATCGGGGCACTTGGTTGCATAAAGCATCGCAGATCTCAGTGTAAATTACATTTCCTGGATACCTCAAGTGGTTAAGAGCCTCCGCCCGGCAAATGGAAAGATCCGTAGTGCAAGTCCCGGTCTAGGAAATGTTTTTACATACGTGATCTGCTTGATTCTGCCTTCCCCACCTCTCCTGTGTTCGTCCTATATATTTATATATCCCTTTTCCTTGTATTTATTTCTATGTGAATGAGTACATAGAAATAAATATAAGGAAAAGGGATAGGAATACATATAAAGGAATAAATAAATAAATATATATATAATCATATATACAGAAACAGATATAAGGAAAAGGGATAGGAACACATATAAAGGACGAACACAATAGAGGTGGGGAAGGCGGAATCGAACGGATCACAAGAGTAAAAATATTTCCTCAACCGGGACTCGAACACCGGATCTTTCCACTTGCCGGGCGGATGCTCTTAACCACTTGAGCTATGATATAAATTATTTTATTCGGTTCAGAATATTACAGAGTTTGTTAGCATTATGCATAATATCAGGTCACAGATTATGGGTACATCATGTTTTTCTTTAGTATAAGTGTATACATGGATACATATATGATACATATACCACATACATATCCACTTGTACATACATACGCACACATGCATATCCACACGCACATACATAAGCATATGCATACAGACGCATACTCGTGAATTTGACCATTAACATTTAGAAAGAAAAAAAAGAAAGGAAGACAAGGTCCACAGATATTAGGAGGGAGATTTTAGCTAGCAATGGAAAATTATGTATTGTAAGAAATTATCAACGGCAGGGTTGAAATTATCGATTCAATCAGTCATTCAGCAAAAAAAAAAAAAAACTCTTCAACGATGGACGAAGTGTGTCCGGCACCGGGTGGCTACCGGACATCACTTCCCAGAGTTCTGATCGTGGCTAGCGTCGCTCCGGTCGCGACTCGACCCCGGGCGACGAGTGCTTCGCCGTTTCCCGGGACGCCTCGTCCAACGGGTCGACGAGCGAGGACGCGGCATTTCGCCGCATCCCTCCCCCCCGGCCTCGTCCGAAGAGGAAGAGCCAGCCGTGGTCTCCACGTAGAGCGGGTAACTCGGCAGCGTTCCACAGGGGGCCCTCTTCGAAGGAGCACCGCTGGGGGCCGCCAAGGGGCAGGACGCACCCTCGGGGAGGGTCGGAGTGGCGGACTGGGGCTCATCTGCGGAAGGGTTGTGGTCGGGAAAAATCAGGGGAGATAGTTGCTTGTGGTCCGTATCTTGAGAAGCGCTGGGAAGATCGTCGACACATTGACTGTCCTTAATGGGGAAAGAAGATGGGGTATGTGGGATTTTTGACTTTGGGAAACTTGTATGCGGGTCGACTTCCGGGGTCGGTGACGCTTCCTTTACAGTCAATGATAAAGGGGTCGAGGGATGAGCTGTTGGGGACTGGAAAACATCGCAATCAGATGCATCCTCCTCACCTGTCACCAGAGGTTCTTGGGGTGTATGAAACCCGTGATGCAAGGATTGCGTAGCGAGGGCGTCGATGGCGAGAGCGGGGGGAGGGGGGGCGAAAGACCATCCCTCCTCATTTGACGAGCTCACGGAGACGGGGGCTGGAGGTCGTGTGATATTAGGCGAGGTGGTAGGTATGTGAACCATTTGTAGAACGGTATTCGAGACCAGGAGTTTGGGTTTGTCTGTCCTCTTCTTTTTCGGTTCCCTTTCCTCCGTTGACGATTTTCGCTCCCGCTGACATTTCCCTCCAATTGAAGGGAGATGCGGGGGACCAACGGGAGCAGCCGGGACCGCACCCTCGATGAGTAGAAGCGACCGCGCTCTCTCCTCCACAGCCACTTCGGGCTGATCCATCTCCACGGCGGCGTTAGGGTTGGAGGGCATCATCATTGCCTCCACATAGCTCTTACCTCCCTGGTTCCGAGGGCAGGTCTTGCGCTCGTGGCCTTCTTGATTACAGCGGGCGCAAGTGCGGCGCTGACCCTCATAGATGATGATGGCCCGGTTGCCGCCGATGTGGAGGTACGAGGGGATATTTCTCTCGACCGTCATCCGCACAACCCTGGTGCCAGTAAGCACCCGCGCCATATTTTCTCCCTCCCACCTGTTCTCCCACGAGCGATGTATTTTACCAAAGCGTTGGAGCTCGCCTGTTATGTCTTCCAATGGGGTCTCCACGGGGAGACAAAGAACCCTGACATTACACAGGCTGCCGGAAGTCTCGTCAATTGTTATTGTCGTCCTCTGGTCACTTAAAGACGGAAACGGTAGTTTCCGCGGAGTATTGTCTAAAATCCTAGTCATTGTAGCTTCGGTTGCCAACTTCAGGAATATCAAATGGCGATTGTATCCAAATTGGATCGCCACTATCTCTTCGGGTGTGAGGCCCAGCGACTCTAACGTGAAGAGGTGGACCTCCAACGGGGTAGGGGGCTTCGCCTTCTCGTCAACTTGCAAGGCGAGCGTGTTTAAACGGCGCACAGCCATTTGAAGAAATCAAATTCAGCACACTAGCATGAAGAAGGAAAGCGCAACAAAAAAAAACAAGCACTTTAAAGGGAAATAAAACACTCACGAACGCTCCCTCCCCGCCACACGCACCCGGCGGTAGCAAACAAAAGGAGCCTAAGCTCTACACCAGGCGTCAAGGTCAGTCTTGATCCACTAAACAAAACAAAAGTACGGCCTTCCCGGCGGAAGAAGTCGAGAGTCAAACTGCGCGCTTCTTGATGAACTAGGCGGTCAACCGCCGCTCGAAACAAAACACGATCGGAACCTCGATTTCCGAGAGAGTCCGGCAGTGCCGCTCTCCAAACCCCGGCGACCGAAGCCTCGGACGCCGGCGATTTTAGACACTCGGTGAACACAGGCACGTCCTGCTATCAAGGCAGCTATCGAGGATAGTCAATTCACCCTGAGATCCGTGGGTGTAATATGTCGCCAAGCGCCCCGATTCTTTCAGCCAAGAGATGGCGTCAGGGGGCTGTTTCACCCACCAAAGGAGAAATAGACAATACACAAGGAAAGGAAAGGACAGTGGGTTAGAATTCATACAACATCATACAGGAAAGGAACAGTGCGTTTCGTGGCACGCATAGCCAGAAGAAAGAGATGAGCCACATTGGCCAAATACACATTCAAACACGAAATCCCGCCAAACGGCGAATAAATACTCATATATACAGAAACAGATATAAGGAAAAGGGATAGGAACACATATAAAGGACGAACACAATAGAGGTGGGGAAGGCGGAATCGAACGGATCACAAGAGTAAAAATATTTCCTCAACCGGGACTCGAACACCGGATCTTTCCCGCCCGGCAAGTGGAAAGATCCGGTGTTCGAGTCCCGGTTGAGGAAATATTTTTACTCTTGTGATCCGTTCGATTCCGCCTTCCCCACCTCTATTGTGTTCGTCCTTTATATGTGTTCCTATCCCTTTTCCTTATATCTGTTTCTGTATATATGAGTATTTATTCGCCGTTTGGCGGGATTTCGTGTTTGAATGTATATATATATATATATATATAGACACACACACACACACAAGGCCTGTCCCAAAAGTAGTAGGACTGGGTCGATTAAAAAAATGTATTGCCAGAATTGATACATTTACTCAAAAGTCTCCCTATTAGAACCCTTGTGCGTCAACACACCGCTTTCCGTGGCTTCTCCACGCCTCGTACGCGTTCTGGAAGGCGGCGCCCGAAATACTGATAAGCTCCCTCGTCACGGCCTGTTGTAACGCTTCCACCGATCCGAGGTCACATCCTGTCAGCGCGGATTTGAGCCCTCCTACTAAATTGTGAATGTCGTCACTTATAGTTTATGAATTAAGTCATGCATCAAATTTCGGAATTGTTTAAAGCTAAAATTCAAGTTATTAATCCCGTCGCAGAACAAATACTTACCGAACATTCGATGAGTTTCATGCGCAACTATAAATAATTTATATATCCCTTTCGACAACACTCGATGAGTTTCTCCCTGCAGTCCATGAGAACGTGCACCAATTCAGGACGCCTATTTATTAACAAATGACATTCGAAATTAATTATGTACCATGGAGACTACGGTCAATAGCATGTTATATAATTCGTCCGATTGAAAATGCAGAGTTAACATTGAGCGTAACCCACGTTTCTTGCCTCCACTAAGTCCGCGTTAAGCTTTCCCAAGAGTAAATTAAAAATTTAGGGCCCATGAATTTAAGTCAGTGCCAAGGTAACCGCGTCATTTCACACGCTTGGCGTGTTGCAGCTGTCGGTCGTTAATGTCCAAAAAGGATTTGGGTGTCGTAGTTGTAATGGGAACGCTAAAAATGCGAATCGCCGACCGCTTACGCGAAAAGCCTCTTTTGCCGTCCTTTTGCGATGTTGTGGTGTGGGAATCTCGGAGGGCGATCCGCGTCAATCTATCACTTCCTCTGCCCCCCCCCCCCGCCCCTCCGTTGGCCACGACGTGGAGGGATAGCCCTCTCGGCTGGTCGCCGCCGCAAATGGAATCGAATGCCTTCTTCGGGGCGAATCCCCCACGGCGGGAAAATGATGTGATGGGGGGTGTGGGGACCCCGTGGAGGGGGTGGGTCTTTCTCCTTTTTGGCGCCCGGACGAGGGGCGGGCGGCGCCGACTGCATTGACGCACATGGCGCCGCTCACTCTCGACTTCGCCGGCCGTCACGGGCGAGACACCCGCTCGAAAAGGCCAGTCGTCCGAAGTGCTCTCTCGTGAGGATCGCGGGGAGAAGCTCTCGACCAATTAGTCGAGTAAGTCCTTTTTGTCCACTTCGTGTAGGGCAGGCATACTATAGATATTATGCTCGAGAGTAATATTTGGTATTTTTTACAGCGACATACGCGGCATCATGCGTTTTTTTTTTGCCAGTACATACATCAGACACCAAATGTTTCAGCAAAAAATATATCAGAAAGAATCGGAAAAGCTTTAAAAAATCAGGCATCTTAATTCATCGTTTCATGCGCAACGTTGCGGGTGTTCTGTTATGAATAATTTTAAAATAAAACTTGGTAAATCCACATGAAAAATAAAAATTTTATGCGACCCAGGTTTCACTGCGGTGCAGAATCATCAGGGCCTGTAGTGTAGACTCGATGAAATACTTGGGCGTTACTGTCACTCACGGCCTCTCCCGGGTGAAACATATACGCAGACTATGTAGACAAGCTAACGAAAAATTAGGGTTTATTAGAAGGGTATTCAGTTGGTGTGACGAAAAGATCAAAGAGAAATTTTATCTTTCGCTGGTTAAGCCTCGTTTGGAATACGCTGCAAGAATATGGGATCCTCACGAAGTTGGATTAATTGCCGAATTGCATCTTGTAGAGCGTAGAGGAGCTAGACTTGTAAAACGTTGTTATGATAAACTTAGTAGTGTATCCAAATTATTAGAGTAGCTAGGTTGGGAAACATTTAATGGAGCGAAGGTTAAATTATAAATTTAAGCTCTGGTAAAAATTGGAAGGAGGTCTCTTTAGCAGTGATGTTGAAAATGTATTATAAGCCCCGTTCTACGATAGGGAGACATCATGTCAATAAAATTAGAGAGATCAAGTGTAAAACAGATAAATTTAAGATGTCATTTTTTCCACGAACGATAAGGGATCAGAATAACATTGTCCGACTGCGATAGAGGTCACATTAGGGCATAATTAATTTGGTATATATTCACCCGCTTCCACACATCCTAGCGATGGCTTGCAGGTTACTAAAATACGAGGGTCATCCGGAAAGTAGTACCCGTTCGTGCCGCATGAAGTGCTGACGACGCGAGTAGCCGCTGGACGAGGTCAGATAGCTTCAGTGGCTTGTCTGCCTTCTCTGAGCCAAGTTGCGTGACGCTAGCATTGCCTGTGTTGTTTCTGTGATTGTTTACAATGTTTAAAAAAATTGAGAACGCCGCCAGTTGTGAAGTGAGGGCAGTGATTAAATTCCTCAATGCAAGAAACGTTCGCCCATGTGATATTCATCGCCAATTAAAGGAGGTGTATGGAGACAATGTAATGGACGAGTCGTCTGTTCGGCGTTGGTGTCGCAACTTCAACATGGGGAGGGGGAACACACACGACGATGAGCGTTCGGAGAGACCGTCTGTCATTACAGACCAACTGGTGAGCTCAGTTGACGAATTCGTGAGGAACGATCGGCGCGTCACAATTGATGACATCTGTGAGCATTTTCCCAATGTTTCTCGAACAATTGTTCATGAAATTGTTAAACACCATCTGCATTATGCAAAAATTTGTGCAAGATGGGTCCCTCGCGTATCTCAATGAGCTGGCGGCGAAGGACTATGCAGCAGGAATACAGAAACTTGTCACACGTTATGACAAATGCCTTAATTTGCTTGGAGATTATGTTGAGAAGTAGTTTAAAGTATCCTCTTTCAAAAAAAATTTTTTATGTTTGTTAATATTTACTTTTGTGTCTTTATTTCACGAACGGGTACTACTTTCCGGATGACCCTCGTATCTTACTCTACCCTCCTCGATTAAAAACAATTCTTCTGGCTGATTAAATTGTTTATTTTCAATATAACCACCACCACAGCTATTAGATGAATTTTGGTTTAACGCTTGAGCTCTCCCAGTACCCAATCCCAATGTACCGGGTAAAATTTACACATCGGGGTAGGGGTACCAGATCCTTTCCCTGGTCCACCTATGGTTTCCCTATAAGATCTGGCATGCAAAATATAACACAGCTTAGGCGAAGCTGAGGGTGCCCATAGGCGTGAACTCGAGTCGAACCTGGCCCATCTGATTAGTAGGCCATCGCTCCACCCACGTCCCCTTTTGAATATACGAATGCCGATGTGAACATTGCCATATCTACGCTTGGCAATCCTTATTTTAGTATCGTGTATTTACGACCTGCCGGGAATAATTCATTTTCTCTATTAACATTATGCGGGCGGCGCCGGAGGTATTTTTAATCTGTGGCCATGAAAATTAGTTCCGAAGGAGTTCGATTTTTGGCGCCACAACCGAGCGATGTACACGATTCGGAAAACGAGTATTTCCAGTTTGCGATAAGGATTAATGATTATTTAGTTTAACTCAAAAGCAATTTTCAAATGAAAATGATGTTGAACACTTCGTGCGCATGTGTTAAGAGAAGGATATTACCCGAAAATGTAATTGGTTTATTGAGGCGTCACTTCATGGAATCGATTCATTTTTTTAATGGAAAAAATATAACTTTTTTGTTTCACGGAGTTTTATTTATAAACGACCCCGGTTCCAACGTGATGACCTGGTCTGATTCAAGACCTTGATTATAAGGTTGAAAATCGAAGGCCGGGTGTTTTAAGAAATAAAATTGGGTGGAATTTAAAATTTATGATATTTTTTTCAATTTTATTTAAATTCTTGATGAATTATTTTTTCTGTACAGTGTTATGTCTGGATAGAAGAGTTCACTCCCAACCATTCGATCGGGAAAGCATTGTTCGTCGTGAGCGGAATGGAATTGGGAATGTCTTTCGACGCCACGCAGCAGCACCCAGTTGGGTTCACGGTTGTGGGGGGGGGGGAGGAAAAGAAACGGCGGAGGTGGGCGGGCGGGTGAAAGGACAGTGGCGACCCGCGGACGCCCGCGTCGATCCGCGCAACTCGCTCAGCGGCGAGGAGGCGGCAAACTCCCGAGGCATTCGAACACGTTCCTTCCCTCTCCGCGATTGAGTTTTCCTCCCCTCACAGATTGGCAATTCGGGAGCACTCGCCAGTCTACGGTGGACTTCTTTTTGGACCAGATTCAGTCTCCCTTGGTGCTTGGTCTGTTGTCTCTCTGGGGACTCAACCCTCATCTCTGTCAGCTCCCCAAAGTTTTACTGCTCTGATTTTCAGATATATAAATTTTCGCAATGCGATCTAACCTCACAGGTTTTGCCGCAACTTATGCCTAACGTTGCAAAACACAAAATAAAATGTGTCGCCACTGATGATGACCTCTGCGCTGTGTGAAATTGTTCCGTATGCGTGAGGTGCCATTTATATTTCGCTCACTTGGAGTGGTATGAAAACCTGCCAGGATTAGTTATCATGTGTGGTAATTTATTAAATTGCGTTTAACCGCCATAAAATTTTATGTTCGAGTATATGTATCAGACGAGAAGAAAGTCGAGCGAACGGACGGCGTTTTTTTGAGTTCGGAAAAAAAAGATTAATTCTATCAGAAAGAAGCGAGCGAGGTGAGTGAGTGAGTGCTCTGGAATCTCTTTCGCACCTCGAGCGAGGCGGATCCCTCCTCCGATCCCGAAATAGAATCGCGAATCTGTGTTGCCTCGTGCAAAGAACTTGTTTGTTACGCAGTTTTTACAAGTCGCCATAGCTATGTTATTGGCTCCTCAATTAACTACAGGGTTCGTCCGGAAAATAAGTGTACTGATTTTTTCCCGCCGCTCCAGGCGCGCCCAGCACCGCTCTGACGGGCTGCGATTGGAGGGGGGTATGTTGGCAAGCGACGCTGAAAAAGGCAGTCGGCTCTGAGCTGTGGTGTAGTGAGGAGCTCTGTTAACGCGAACCTCCACGCTTCGACCCACGTCACGGAACGCGATGCCGAAGTTTTTGGAGCAGCGTTATTCCATCAAATTTGCGGTAAAGCTTGGGAAATCGTCTACCGAAACTGTCGGTATGATTAACCAGGCTTACGGGGAGTCAGCCATGTCCAGAAACATGATCTTTCGGTGGCACAAGATGTTCGTGGAGGGCAGAGAAGAGGCCGTGACGACGAGTCTTCGAGAGGTTCCCGATGATGCCTTCGCGGGAGCGTTCCAGGAACGGAACGCCACTGGAACAAGTGTATCGGCTCACAAGGGTCCTATTTTGAGGAATATTAGCTTAAGATATGTAAAAGTGTAATAAATGTTTTTTCCTGAGCTCAGTACACTTATTTTCAGGACGAACCCTGTATAAGGAAAGTCTCATTAGTCATAAGATGTGATGATGTCACAACCAAGTGAAATGCAGCTTAATTAATGAAGGGTTTAAAAGCATATGATGGTACTGTGTAATTGCAAGTCCAAATAATGAAATCATCTAGTTGATGTTGCCAGCGAAACAACAAACAAATCACCCAGTATGCACCATTTCCATAATTACCTCTACAATTTCAAAGGAGAGAGTGAAACCAGAAATTAAGTAAACGAGCTGGGAGACTGAATTCAGTATTAATCGATTCGGGAAAGTACACGAAAATGCCGATGGCTTATCATAGTCATCCTTATATGTCAGTGGTTTATTTGAAAAAAAATCAGTGAAGTGCTAGGAAGGCGTGGTAAGGCAAATGGTTCGAAGGAAGAGAGGAATGGGGAAAATCGTTGCTACGGTGAAACACGTTGGTCCATATATATTTAAATTGTAGTGAAATTAACCTTTCTCAGTCTGATACTGTGAACCTTGAAATAGTCGAAATAATCACTCGCATAACTTAATAAATATACATTAATATACAATTAAAGTATACATGTTAACTTACCTTTTTGGTCAAAATCAGTGGGAATGGGATTTAATTAATTTCGGTAGAGTATCATCATCGTGAAATATGACGGACGTGGTCGTGTACATTTGTTGAGGATATGAAAGTGATATTTCCATTTTAAAAGACAATTTTTTTAATGTATTTTTTCAAATGCAAATCCATAATATATGTCGGTTATTTAGAATACTATCCGATGATATTTTGGGTTGGAATAACAGCGCAAGAATTATTCTCATTATAACTTTAGTTTTGATTAAAAGTCGCGTCGCGTCGTCGTGGACCGTATGAAACAGATGAGAAAATGCATTTTTTGTTTATATTAATTTGATTTCTCTTTCATTTCAGGTACGCTGTAAACTAGTTGTGTCTCCAGTCTTTGAGGGATGGGAGTCGTGATTAAGGTAAGCCGCTCGTATTTGAGTTTAGAGCGCACATGGCCAATGTCCGAAAGCAAACACGAAGTTTATTTGGAAGCAGAGAGTTCCTTCACATTTTCTCTCGAAATTTCATCGTTAGATATTTGATATCTTAAGCAATACATCATCACAGTCTCATAATATTCCCCTCATTCATTTTGAATGCAGCATACAATCTTTGAGAAATGAGTTTCCATTTCCTGTGTAACTTTTTCGTGTGCTCTTATTATTTCCAAGACGATGAGGAGGGACTAGAAAATTCAAATGGTGCCATAAGTGATGGAGACGAACCATTTATGTTACCGGAAATTTTAATTTCCATTTATGAAAAAATCCTCTTCAGCTTCTAAGTGTCATCGATTTATGAGTTTTAATTGATTAATGTAGACGATGGGATACTAATCAAAAATTGAGCTAAACCACGTTGTTTGCGAAATGACGACTCAGTGCTTTTATTTGTCGAAGATGCCCTACCTTGACGATAAACAAAAAAGAACTCATCTTTTAGTTATGCTATCGAATGAAGTAAAGGTATTATTATATTAGTATAATTATTATAATCGGTAATCAACCAGTTAAGGTAGGTTTTGGATGGATACACGCTACCAAACAGTACGGCGACAATTCTCTAGCCTCTCCAAACAAATCACAACCTGACGTCCCACACTGAAATAAGCTCCTCTTCAATTCCTCGTACTTACTTCCCTCTTCATTTTGTCCAACATCTCCATTATGAAAATTTTTTAATTAAGCCGGATAATTTGATTGGTGTACGCAAATTACTGATTCCTCCGAGTACAAGCTGTGAGTGTTCCCCGATTACCCGTAAGCTACGATTAGACAAAGTTCTGGGTGTTTTCACTGTCACCTACGCGCCCACTCGATTCCGACCCCATCAGCTGATATCCCTGTGGAAACAGCCGTGGAGTAATCTGATCACAGCTGGCTTCGTTGACTTCGTTCTTCCACCGTGTCTCCCGGATCAGAAGGACGAATGCGGACTGCGTCTCGCCCGAAGGCTAATAAGGGTCAGGGGGGGTTTTTTAAATGGATTTCCACGAGGGGACTCACACTCCGTTCACACTTCCGGCATCGTTAATCCAGTCCGTTTCCGATCGTTTGAATGTACACTCAAGGGACTGCCTTCGATTTTAGACGCCTCGTCCAGGGGTATGGTTAATTTTTCCTCTCCGATCCGGGCCGTAATTGACACAGACGCGCCCGCTAAGCCACTCCAAGGGTCTTAGTGACAGCCGCAATGCAGAATCTCCCCTAACACGCGGCGGATTTTTCAAGGTTTCGTCCTCCGATCTCTCATTCCCCCTTCAATCTCTTAAGGGCCGAAGGGTTGAATTGAGAGTGTGGGGCGATGCCTAAGCGGTCGTCGATGGAAGGGGCGCCGCCCTTTCCATCGTACCGGGCTATCAATCGAGGCCTAACGATGTTCATCCTTAGTCGATGACACCCACGCCGCCGAGGCCACCCCGATGGCTGGTTGCATCACCCTCCCCTCCAACCCCACCCCGCCACTCCATCCACTTACTCCATCTCTCTTCCCCGACGACCCACGGGGAAAGATTATCACGTTGGCATGGTGAACTCCTCCCCCCCCCTTCCCTCATCATCCGAATTCTTCCGCAGATGCTCCCTCCCGTGTATTCATTTACTTCGCCTGGGTCGCTCCATGGAAAGAGTGGAATAATCCCTAAAATATAATCAAATTGACAGGTGCCATTAACTCTTAATGATGACAAACCGAACGAAATAATCGATGGAAGTGCGCTGAAAAAAATTTGACCTTATTCTTACTTGAAAGTTTGACATTTTTTTTGTTTTCGGACAGATTGTCATGTATATCAGACCAGACGCAGAGTATACCATAAATTATTTTACCGTTGCACCAAATCATCGATCGCTGAAATGCTCACAAATGGCCGTTTTATAAAAATAAAAAAAAATAATATTTTTCGTGATTCTTAATTCTTTCGGGTTTCTTTGACTCACGGCGTGGCAAAATTCTTAATTTGAAACTAAAATAAACAGTGAAACTACCTGTACAGGGTTCGTCCGGAAAATAAGTGTACTGAGCTCAGGAAAAAAAATTTATTACACTTTTACATATCTTAAGCTAATATTCCTCAAAATGGGACCCTTGTGAGTCGATACACTTGTTCCAGTGGCGTTCCCATTCCAGGAACGCTCCCGCGAAGGCATCATCGGGAACCTCTCGAAGACGCGTCGTCACGGCCTCTTTGACGGCGTCCAAAGTCCCGTATCGCGTTCCTTTCAAACTCCTCTTTATCTTCGGGAACAGAAAGAAGTCCGGTGGTGCCAAGTCCGGGCTGTAGGGCGGGTGCGGCAGCGTTGCCACGCCGTGCTTGACCAAGAAGTACGCGCGCCTGGAGCGGCGGGAAAAAATCAGTACACTTATTTTCCGGACGAACCTGTATGTTCTTGAATGCATAAACTAAGGAGATCGGTTGCCAATAGGTTCTGATTTCTTTTGGACGAATTCTCCCATGGTTCGTAGCTTTTAAGCCCTCTTGACTGTAAAGCTTCCCAATTGTTACGATTGTTTACTTAAGTGACTGCGATTATTATTATTATTATTGATGGTAGTCTCTCGGTTAAGGTCGAAGTTAAGGTTCCTTGTTGCTTGGGCCCACACAGTGACTCATCGCTAAGCCTTACCCAAAACGACACGACTCGACTCCATACTTGTATGCTGCAATACACCCTTCTTCAGTTTATCATACTTTCCGCTTCCCATCATTCCGACCGATGTGCCTTTAACTCATTGATCGAGTTATCCTCTCTATTACACTCTTCAGCATTCCATCACCAACAAACAAGGCCTTCGCCCACTTTTCCATACTTAAGAAAACTCTTTGCGGGTAACTCCCAGCAGCCTCCTCTCCATACTCACCAAGGTAATTCCTCGTTTTTAACCTTTTCGTTCATTTTACTTTTTATTTTTGCTAATTCCACAGGATAGTCAAATTGATGGAAAACGTTTTCATAAAGTGACCTCAACCCCTTGAGATGGTGACACCTTTGTGGGAAAAAAATCAATTTCCATTCCCGATGGAAATTAACACGAAACTTTATAGCCACCGCAAAGCGAATGACTTAACACCAGACTCTTGCAAACGTGAATTATATTCATGAGTGCACACATTATTAATGTGCAATTAAGCTTTTTTGATAAATACTGTGGCGTAATGTCAACACCACTTAAGCTTTTAAGAGTGAAAATCTAGCCACAACTGTTTTCATTTATTTATCTAGGCAGCCAAATGTTTTACTTCAAATCTGCGTTGTATTTTTCAAGTCTTCATGGGGGCCTGTGGCAGGGTGTGTTAGGAGCAGCGCTTATCATGCAAATTCACGCGATTGTTATGCATTTGTAATGATAATCTCCTGTTATGTACGATTCGTTTCTTTTTTGAGGTTTGTTGTCAGTTGAGACTGTTGGGGTACTTATCCTTTTTCCTTGTTGTAATTGTTAATAATGTCACCCCATTATCATTTTGGTCAAAGTAGTAGTGAGATAAGAAAAAAGAATTGCGCTAGGCGGAGAGGCTTTCACGAGGAGGAGGGAGTTGATGACAGGGGCTTTGAGTTAAGGATGTTCAGCAAAGCCTCGTCAGAACTTTGAATGGAGCGTTGGGCGCGGAAACATGGTCATTGAAGCAGGATGATAGATGTTGATTGGAGGTTTTTGTGGGTGTGAAGGAGGATGGAGAAAGTGAAATGGACCGAAAGGAAAACAAACGAGGGAGGGGTGGGGGAGGAATGGGGATTGTTGGGTGAAATTCAAAGGATGCAGGAAAGATGGATGCGGAGCGTTTTGAATGTAAATGGGATGTTGAAGATTGCAATTGATGGAAGAATGCTAGGCAAATGAGGAAGTGCTGGGAATAGGATAGGGCTATTGGATGGAATTAACGGAGGAAGGAAGCATGCGGAATTGAAGAAGGGTTTATAATGGTTTCAGATGTGAGATCGTGTTTTCCTTGGAGGGGCAATGCAATGTATCGTTGTTCCGTTATACTTTTTTGGTAATAAAAAAGTTAGGGAAGTTTTAGAGCAGAACACGTGTATTCGATGCGGATTCGATTATTATTTCAGCGCCTTTTTACATCCTCTTTAATTTCACTTGACCGCCTATTCGAAGCAAGCGGCAAATGTCACGCGATGAATGTGTGTAAAAGATCCACCTTGGCGTTTAATGTCCTTGCGAATGGTCGTCGCAGAGAAAGGATTTTCAGCAAGTCGTCCCACCTCCCTCGTTCGCGTGAGTGAACTTCCTGCGATCCCCGTGTGGGTGGCTCCCTTTCGACGATCCCCAGGGCGACCTTTCAAAACGCTTTCCTTCTCGCCCCGTCATCTTCGCCCAAGCTCTTATCACTCCTCACTCGCGGGTCGACGCGAGGCATTTCGTCTCTAAAGGGGCGTGTCCGAATTGGAATTTAAGGGCGCTCCCATTTCCCTTAATGTACTATCGATCAATCTCGGCAGCGTTGATCTCTCTCATGCTTTACCGGGGCGGGAAATGGGGGGGAATTGGGGGGGGGGGGAGCTTTTCAGCGAATCGCCTCTTTTTAAGTTATTGCTGTCATGAATGAGCGAGCTTATCTTTCTCCCCCGAATGGATTTGGAGTAACTCGTGCATATCAATGCCGTGACATGTGATTTATCAGCAAAGTCGTCGGAGGAGGAGGAGATTGACCGTGAAAAGTGCTCGACTTATTATTATTTAATTGCGTTCATCGCTTTGTCTTTCATTACGTTTCCGTCCAATTAGACTGCGACTATAGAATGTTCATATGACCGAAAAAGCGAACTTCGTATGGTGATAATGCGTACGCACGTATGTCGGTCGGTTAAGTAGCGTAAGTCGTCTTTCTAAGATTACCAACTGTGCAATTTTTCTCCCTTTCTCATTTATAAAATGGATAACATACAAATAATCAAATATATGCTCGACACGATCACGATTGACTTCCGGTTCGTAAATAATATTCTGCTGTGGTCGAATTAGACGCGGCGCAAAAGAATCCTCATTTTTTTTCTTGCGACAGTTACGTATTAAGATGGAATGTACTTTCGGTTGACGGGACTTGTTAATGTAATTGGAAATACTGAGAGGGTGGTTTTGAGTAATGAGTTTGAGTAATGATCGCGTGATGGCTTCTCTTCAGGCGCATGTTAAAATCAACGGGAACGCCTGCCTCTCACTCACGTTTGTGGTTGGTGACTCAACGTTGCTAAACGATGGAAATAGCACTATCAATTCAATCTAACTCTCCGCTGCACAAAAATGACCCGAAAGGAAATTGGAGTAAGATTTCCTAAATTATCCTAAAGGTGTTTTACTTTTAGTTCCACCTGAGCGGCCTAAAATATTTCCGATTTAGTATTCCTCTTGCTTGTAGTGTGAGCGATTACACCATGCCTCGTCGCT
This sequence comes from Hetaerina americana, assembly GCF_022747635.1. NCBI lineage: Eukaryota > Metazoa > Arthropoda > Insecta > Odonata > Calopterygidae > Hetaerina > Hetaerina americana. The sequence goes on from NW_027286763.1 coordinate 110,434,523, forward strand.
GCTTCTCACGCGGCCTGTTCCTTTCGACCAATTCATACAGGGTGCGTTCCGGAAGTAATGCAATTGAATATCCCGCGCCGCTCCTATTATTGATTGAAGTGGGATAGAAACACTTGAAGTAGGTGGGGCGGGACGGTAAGCTTTGCCGCGAAACCGGTCTCAGTGCTCTCCAAGCTGTGGAAGCGGCAGAACTTCAGTTACTGTAAACCTCTGCGCGCCGACCGAGTCACGAAAGACCAACCGAGCGGAAATTTCAAGTGAACTTTTGCAAAGTATTGAAAGTGAACCTGATTATTAGGACAACGCCATCACTAGTGATGAAACCTGGGTTTTTTTAATGCATCCCAGAAACAAAACGCCAAAGCTCTGAGTGGCACACCGACCAGTCCCCCTACCCCAAAAAGGCAAGAATGAGTAAATCATAAGTGAAAACAATGCCCATCGTCTTTTTCGACAGTAAAGGAGCGGTCCATAAGGAGTTTGTTCCTCAAGGACAGACATTTAACGCTGCCTATTACGTGGATGTGCAGGAAAGACTCCGAAGAAGCGTCAAGAGGACGCGAACAGACATCTCTGCTACCTGACAACTCCATCACGACAACGCGCCTTGCCACAACGCGCTTCGAGTCCGCAAGTTCCTGGCCAAACACCAGGTGCCAACAATGCCCCATCCCCCCTATAGTCCTGACGTCACCCCAGCAGACTTCTTTTTGTTCCCTCGGATTAATACAACCCTGAAAGGAACCCGTTTATCGTCCATAGTAGAGGTCCAATCAGCCGTGACGAAGACCTTGCGAGAGGTCCCCGAAGATACCTTCAAGGTCACGTACCGGTCATGGCAGAGTCGCTGGAAAAAATGTGTAGAGGCCCAAGGAGAGTACTTTGAAGAATTTTAAGTGTTTGTGCGAATCTGTTAAATAAATTACTTTCAAAAAATAATAATAGCATTAGTTTCGGAACGCACCTGTATACATTAGTCGCTTGGATCATGCATATAAAATTCGGGAAATAGATGCCAGAACTAGCCGACTCAAGGACTCCTTCCCACGGTCAATACGGGATAGCAACTGCAGGGTTATAGATGGCAAAAATTCCACTTGCCACCCTCAGCGTCTAAAAAATGATTAGTGGTATTTAAATGCATGCTCTTCCACTAACCTTATGTGTTTTGCTATAATAACCCATTCTTTCCGAATGACCTCATTCGTGTTCCGTTCATCTGTTTCTAAGTCTCTTTCCTTTCAATCCCTCGTCCCTCTCCACGGGGGGAAATTCCTGCTACCTGCAGCGTTGGGTCGCATTCCATTCCCTTTACAGACTCTTTGGGGGTAGAGTAATTTGTGGTGCATTTTCATGTGGTAGTGATGTTTCAATTTCTTGCTTGTTGTGTCCTGGCTTCCGTGTTGTAGGATGGCTTTCGTGCTGCATCATGGGGTGCAGTTTTTTAGTTGTTTTGCGGTATGTGTTTGCATGAGTATTGGATGAAGGGATTTTTGCATGAGTGTGTGCGCTACTGTGGGTTTAACTTTCCGTGTTGTTTTTTTTTTTTGGCATGTGGTATTTTTCCTTTTTACGGTTGGTGACCTAACACCCCCCGCCACACGCCCTTGCGGCGGCTTGCGGGGTATTATGTAGATGTAGATGTAGATGTACTGGTTGGCGTTGTAAATGAAAGCATATTTTGCGAAGTGATTCCTTATCGAACCGTGCAAATGAATCTCTGTACAGAGCCACACTATGATTCTGGGCCGAGAACATTTCCTTAAATCACACGTGAGCTCCGTTACGCCGTCTCGTAAATTGCCACGCCCGTTTCCATTGCAGAGGACACTCTTCGTTTATATGTTTTCTTTTTGAGTCGTTTAATAAAAAAATAAAGATATGAATAATTTATGTGAGAGGGCCTTATGACCATTTTTCATCGATTTTCGAAACTGTTTTCTCGTTGGAATTCCTGGAGCGTCGCCCATAAGCGGAGCTGTGTGTCCCAACTGCACACCCATCGTCGGAGTTATCCAGCCTCTCGAATGGACGCGATCCTCACCGCAGGGAGGTCACTCACCACGAGGCATTGCTGCCGTGTGGTGCGCAAGCATGAATTGGACATGGAGTATGAGATTAGACTGAATAGGATTTATTATCGATTGAATTTTCACCTTGAGCGATTTAGTCGCCGCTCGGGGCAATAGTTTTACTTATCTCCTGTTTCAGAAAGCGTTATCCTCATGCGTTGCCATGGTGCAATGCAATGAAAATAAATCTGTTCCGAGAAGCTAATTGCTTCTGATGACGTCCTAAGAAACAAACGCTGAGCTAGTTTTTTTAAGATGTATCTGGCGACGGCGACTCTGATCGATTGCATAGAAACTATCCTTTGGTAAAAATTGAAATAAAATCAATAATTCATGTCGTATATGGAAACCCTTCAACTAGAAATAATTTGAAGAATAATATTGAAAATGCGTTTTTCTCGCAAAGATTTAATTTGAGTGAAATTGTAAGGATCCAATATGCTCAACCATTTACCGAAGTCATATCTAACCCACAAATAAGATATTTCCAGGGAGAAATTTGAAATTGACCCATTGAACACGGCGCGCCATTAATTGTTTCATTGGGAAAACGACAAAATAAAAATAAATATAGGTGCGATTTTCAATGAAAAATAGTTTTGGTAAAAGAGTTGGGGTTGGTACTTAATGAAGTTGTATTTTCACAAAAAAGCAATCATCCAATGACTAATTGATGGCACTTTCATCGCTCTGATCTGGATTTCGTCGCCGTGACCCCGTTGAAGTCCTTCGGGAAATTCCTGAAGATGGCCTAAATATGGAGACGTGGAGACCTAGCGTGTGGAGCGCTCAGACACTCTACTTAGGGTTTCGGCTCGATACCAGTCCTAAGTTGTAGATGTTCTATTTTGTGTTATACGTGATCTGCCCGAAAAATGCGCGAACTGGTGCAATTTGACGGCCATGATGCAGACTATAGCCCCGCCCACTTGTAGCCCTAGTTGCCTGAGACCCAATGAGCCATCTGTGCTTGGCGGATCGTCGAGCTGTGCGCATGGCGCCAGTTATGTTAGTTTCTGTTGTCCTTGCTTTTACTGCTCGTCAAAAATGGAAATTGACGAAATCACGGAGCAACGAATCAACCTCAAGTTTTTGGGTAAAATTGCGGTAAAAGTTATCGAGACATTAGTGAAATGTTGACACGTGTTAACAGTGATAATGCTCTGAAGGAAACATCTGTTTTCAAGTGGATTAAGCGTTTTAAAGATGGCCGAAAAGACGCCACGGATGATGCAAGGCCGGGACGACCTTAAACCACCTTTGTTGACGACAACATTGATCGTGTGCGGTCCCTTGTCCTTACCGATCGTCGAAAAACTGTCCGAATGATAGCTGATGAACTGAATTTTGGGAAAATCAACTGTGCACACTATTATCACCGAACATGATGTATGGATCCTTCACCATGACAATGCATCTGCACATTCTGCATTGATTGTTCGCCAGTTTCAGACTGAAAATTCACTCACCATCCTTGATCATCATCCTTATCCGCTAGATCTCGCCCCCCCCCCCCCCTGCGACTATTTCATTTCTCCCCAAAATGCAAAAATGTGACGAGGGGGCATCACTGGGAAGATGTGGAAGACACAATAAAGCAAGAAACGACGGAAAACTAAAAAGCCTAACTGCTGCCGAGGACTTCCAAGGGTGCTTTAAACATAAGTCCTCTTGAGTGTCAAAACATTGTTAGGACCAAATATTAGGTCTATTTCAAAACAACTATCGGGTGTGGATTACTTCGTTTTTCGCCCTAAATTTGCGACCAATCCCCTTTCCATTCTCGATTGCTAGGTCTGCCTTCTGCTTCCGAATCCTTTGCCCTCTGGCCATCGATGTGGCGCATGTGTTTCAGCTGATCTTGAACGATACAATCGTGCATCCATACCCTTTGCCACCAGCGGAGTATATGAGAGTGTTTATACTCCGAGGGCTGATTCGTAAGTGTATCGAGATGGAGATTGGGAGAGTCCGTTTCCTCGACAGAATGCCAGGGCCAACTCCACTCCCCCGAAAAATAATCCCTCGTGGCGCGGCTCCCAATTGCTGGGATAATTACGTTTCAAATGCCTCCTTGTGGCAATGAATGGGTCTCTCTACTCGACGTCAATTGCGTCATTCCTCCCTTGATGTGAAATTTAGCTTCATTGGCAGCATTTCCGGTCTATTGGCACTGCCCGTCTTTCATCCGAATCAGCCCCATCGAAACCTTTCTTGGTTTGGGAGCGGTTTATTTCTTGTTTGCTTCTCAAGCGCCATCCAACTCTCTTTGTG
>NW_027286763.1:110441368-110513868 GCF_022747635.1 Hetaerina americana
AGGCTCCAAACGAAAAAAAAAGAATCACGCCACCCGCCCACTCGCACGCCCTTTCGTTCGCCCATCTCTCCTCTCACTGGAGAACCAGTGTCCCGCGTGAAAGCGAGCGTGGCTTCATACTGCGACGGGAAGAGGATAGTAGGATTAAAACAATGAATATCGTCTCCACCGTATGAATATTTCGTGAAAATATCAATGCTTTCAATGAAGCAAACCGAAGAAAGCGTTCCGTGTCTGGTAAATATGTCTGACCGCGAGTATCAGTTGTGCTCCTACGCGCTTCATTTGCCTGAATACTTGTTTTCATAGATGAACTCGAAATCTTTAGCATATAGAAATGATGCACTACACTCGGCCGGATATCGAGGGAACCGGGATTGAATCCCGGTAAAGGTGAATGATTGTTTACACTTTGACTTTGTTGCATTGCAATGCGCTTAGCGGATGACTCCATTGAAAGTCATCGTATTCTCTTGCTATTTTCATTCAATTTAATGAAAAGTCTTGATAAGAATTTCCCTCTTCTCGCTAGGGTCAAATATACTTAGGGTTTTTCTTCAACTAACATTTACATATCATTACTATGAATTATCGCTTTGTCTGTTTACATCTATTCAGGATATCTTCCAGGTTCTTCCGGCACCACTATTCAAGAAATGATGAGAGAATAAATATTAAATTTGTTAGGCAGAGTGATAAATGACTGTTTTCTCTGTTTTGCATGAAAAGCGGAGAATCAACTCCGCGGTGGAGGCATAGTGGGTATTTTCGAGGATAGAATGAAACACGATTTAATGCTTCCAAATTTACAAAAGCGTCCAACGCTCGATGAGTTAATTAGGCGTATAATTGTCATAATTTTCGATTCAAAGTTCGTTAACTTTTGGATTGATAACTTTGTTTCGAGTCTTCGAACTGGAAAATTATTCAATTGAGAGTTTGGTTCCAAAAGATCCTTTCTCCTGTATGAGGATCGTTAGCAGTTTAAGGAACCGCCTCACTCGGCACACGCTTTAAATTCGTGAATTTCACGCGCCGTTGGGCCTAGTCATTGACGAGAGTAGTCTGGTCAGTGGTCAGCTTTGTATCCTCGCTTATCGAATCAACCTCCGGGTTGACCTTTGCTGTGGTTTTGCCCGTATGAAGAAAAAAACGCGACCTTCGGATGACGAATGAATTTTGCCGCGTCGGATGTTTCTGCTTCGCGTTTGTGTCGCCCGTTCCCAATTTGCGTGGGCGGTAAGGGGAGGGGGAGGGGGAACGGTAGAGGGGAAGGGGAGGGGGGAAGGGAGGATTTGAGGAGGTCGGTGAGTTATGGAATGTGTTTTCGGGAGGTGCACGGTGCGCGGTTTTTGGATGGGGCCGGTGGGTGGTCGGGGAAGGGGGAGAGGGGTAGAAGAGGAGGGGGGGATGTTTTCCCAAGAATACGCCCGCGGGAGACGAGGGGTGGTGTTGAGGCGGAGAGTGCGGTTGGCTTGAGTTTGGAGGTGGAGTGGGAGAGATAGGGTTGGGATGGAGTTGGGGAAAGGGGTGTGTGTGCGTGCGTAGGAGGGCAGCTTGCGTAAGATTATTTAAATGAAAACACTAAAAGAACACCTTTTTGGACTACTTGTATCTAGAAAAAATAATACTAATTTTAATATTACTTACTGGGACCGAATAATTGTAGAAGCAATTGAAATAAGAATGGCGAGACGTAATTTCACCAGGGAGTCCTTCAGCAACGCGTGGAAACCGGTGCTGATGAAGGTTAGAAAAGGAAGGAACACAACGGAACGCCATGGCGACCAACCGGGAGGCTCCTCCACCAGAGACCAATTACGAGTCACCTGACCCGTGGGCTCATTTATATAAGACGGCCAAATGCAGGGTGGCACTAATCTACCCCAAGGGCGATGCACGAATCGAGCATGGAAACGTCGGCCAATATGGAAACCCTGACCCCGTGGAAGACACGAGAAAACTTCATAAAATATTACCATAGTCTAAAGCGATGAAAATAATTTCCAAAAATTAAATGGCATAAATATAAAGTGCAAAGAAAAATGGGATCATCCAGCACCATCGCTTAGTTCGAGTAAGTGATGGTGAAATGCATGCATTGCGTGCAATTATCCCTGTTTGGGCAACTGTGAGTTGAGCATCAGATAGGTAACAACTTTTGATCGTTGAGGGAATAAAGTTTCTTAAAGTATTCTAGCACTTCTTAAATAAACGTTTATAAAGGAGAGTTCACTGCAGAAATACGAGAATACTCTGAGATAAAAGTTGCCCGTAAATGAAAACCCCGAGACTTATCGCAGAGCTTTGGATTTTTCGGGCACGGCAGCACCTTTCTCTCTCCCGCCGACTCCTTGTAAATTCGTGAAACGAATGCCTGAGATTTTAATCGAATGTTTCCCGCGACAAAAAGATGACTATTCGAAACTATTCCTTCGTTTTAAACTTGCTCGTACACTTCGGTATTCGTTCCTCTAATGTTTGTTTTGAAAGGACTCTTTGGCGTGCCATTGCGGATCAAATATGTCGACGCTGTCCTCTGACCGGAATCAGAAAACTCATTTAAGGTTGACATATTTGGCAACGGAGCTCTTGTATTTAACTTTCTTTAAAGATCGATTTCTTGTCTTAATGTTACTTCGAGTTACTGTCTTAGCGTAATTATTTCAGTTTTTTATGAGCATGATGAATCGAAGGAATGAATCTGTGATTAAAACCCCACCCCCCGCCTTCTCTGGAATTTATATATGAAAATCAACTCAAGGGTTGATCATTTGAATTGTGCTGAGCTACGATTTAATACCCGCAGCGTAATTGCTGCATTGCTGGAAAAAATCTGTTAAGACCGACCGTTCTACTTAAATGCGTTAACTTCACGAGAACAGAGTTACGTAAAAGTAGGAAAAGCGCCCGTCAGGCACGCGTATTCTCTTCTATAAGAATTCATCATAGAATTAAAAATGTTATTTCACCCTTTTTTACCCTTGTATTGATTGCCCTTTTCCTTAATTATCTACATGTTGTTTATTCGATAGATTTTTTTAATGCTTCGGTCTCATCAATCCCTTTCTTGGATTGCCGGCGGCTTAAACTTGCTTGCACATTACGTATTTCGTGAATTACCGTTATGTGTCCGGTAATCCACGGTAATTGTTCGTGATTCGCTGTTCGCCTACTGTCATCCGTTGCTCGAGATCAAATCTGTGCTCTCAGGCAACCGGTTTCCGTTGGTGCCAGGTGCTGCTTTTCCTCGATGGCTCCTCTATCATTCCCGAAGGGGAGTGGAGGCGGTTTGATTTCGAGTACGATTTGGCGAGTGTAACGGCGCGGAAAGATCTGACTCAATGATGGCATAATTTCTCGAAGCATTTGTGACCTTTTTGTCCTTTGTCATCTACGTATTTTTAAATCTTTGCGTTATTTCCAAATTTCAAAATGTTTTGAAATGTGAAAATTTCCATTCTCTTGTATGATCTTAATTTCACCGTGTATCAACTTTTATTTTTATACCAAATGTACGAGTGAGCTTATCGGAGGATCGATTTGCCGACTCGGTTACGCATGTGTATTTAGCTTAGCATCTGAATTGACGGTGGAATGATTCTGAAGAACTCCTCGGTATGTGGTGGATGGAGGTTTCATTTTTCTTATCGGCGTTTCTTCAGGTCGAGGAGCCTTCAGGCCCCAAGTCTTCGAGGGCGAGACTGTTGTCACCAAGGCAACTAACGCGACGGTGGATAAATGACGCTACGACGATGTTAAAATTCCCCACGGAATATGATTCTGAAGCAGTCGTCCTGATAATTAGACTAATCCTTGTGTCGTCAAACATTAAATGCACAACTTCGTCGCCTCTCTATTCCCTGTTGATTCCTTCAGACTAGCATATGATGTCAAAGTCCATTTCATGCTCCATGATTTTGAAGAAAGTAGAGGGGATCGAGATGGTGCGGTGGCTATCGTATTGGTTTCCCACCCAGAGGGCCCGAGTTCAAATCCCGCCGGTGTTGAATATATTTCTGTGGTATCTCGATCCCTACTTGAGGTGCTTCGTGGAGCGCACTTTGATTGAGTACGCCGTCCGTCGGATGGGACGTTAAACTGCGGACACCTTGGCGCCTTTCGCAAAGAGTAGGCTAATGCCGACGCCGGGTTTCTCTCCACCCCTTCATCCTTTCCTGTCCATCCTTATGGCGCAAATGACCTCAGCTGTCGGTCGCCTCACCTAAATACTACTACTTGAAGGAAGCAGCTCTGGTACGTCCTCTTGGAATCTTTCTTTCAAATTTTTCCTTCAAATATGTTTTGTGTATTCCAAAGAAAATGCGGGAGATGCCGCAACAGTAACTTTTAACGGAGTCATCCGCTAATGTGCATTTCAATGCAACAATTTCAGAGTGTAAAAATCATTCGCCTTGACTGGGATTCGAACCGAATTTCAGAGTTTAAGAGGACGCCTCGGTAGCTTAAGTGGCTAAAGCACTCGACCGGATATTGAGGGATCTGGGTTCGAATCCCAGTCAAGGCGAATGATTTTTACACTCTGAAATGTTTTGTGTACTTCAATTATGGTTTAGTATACTTTCTCTCAGTTTTTTACATTCTTTGTCCTGTTGTTATTAACAGCTATCTATTTTATTTCACTTCTGCTAAGACTTTTTCTTTGATCTTTTATTGCTACCCAGCTTCTCTTCGTCTGTATCCTCCAAATCCACGTCACCGTCGTCTCCAGCTTGCTTCTCTCCTCTTTCCTGACTCTCCGTGTCTCACACATCCGTGTGACGATGAACTCCAAACAAATGTTTTCATGAACTTTTTTCTAATCTCTTCGCTCAGCTGTGGCCATTAACAAATAAGTTCGTCTTGTTTTTTATACGCTTGTGTCGCCAAGGATATTCCTCTCTTGATCTCGGCCTCGCGTTAATTTTTGTTGTTAATAGTGCTTTTTCGGTTGCAACAATTTCGAAACTGATCCGATGGAGGTAGAGTTGTCTATTTTTATGTCCGTTTCGACATTTACTTTTCCCTTTTCTAATGTCGTTGTTTTGGTCGTCATCTTGTTGAATTTTCCATTCAAACTCTCCTACGTCTTCGGACAATCCTTGGCTAGATTTATGAATGGCGACCCTTCGTATGAATTGCAACGTTGTGGGGCCCGAGACAAGTGACCGACGAGTAAGTGGTCGTATTTTTCACCACGCAATCTGCCCTGGATTCTTTGAATTGGATCCCCCCGACCAAGGATGGAGCACGGTGACAATGAACGACCGACGGGAGAAGGATTCTGCTCTTTCTCGCCACGGCTGAAGGCACGGTTCCAAGTCACGACGGGAGTCGCATGGGCTCGACTCGACAGGCAATCATTGCGTCATCACCCTCCCGTGACCCCCATCGCCCCGCCTAAGCCAAAGAGCGTTCACATCACATGCCAGGTGTTTAGGAGTGATCGATTTGATTCGAGGGGCTCTGGTTTATTTCCGTCTGTTTGAAATGTGTCATTTGAAATACTTCCGCGAGTGCGTGGTGGGCGACGAAGAGGGAAGGGTTATCCTCCTCCCTTGAACGTCCCTCCCGCCGGCAAGTGTGTCCTTAAGAGTCAACTCGAGGTCTACCGAACGACGCAGGTCGGGACCTCTTCATGGCCTCATCATCGCTCTTTCGTACTCGTTCGCGGGGACAGGAAAGTCCATTGCCGTATTTCATTATTTTCACCTTTTATTCCGAGGGGGCAGAATTGTGAACTCAGCTCAAATATGTCAGCTGTGGACTCCCATTCGTAAAATCTACGTGTAACCCTTGAAAACCACTACTTACAGGGTTCGCCCGGAAAATAAGTGTACTGAGCTCAGGAAAAAAAATTTATTACACTTTTACATATCTTAAGCTAATATTCCTCAAAATAGGACCCTTGTGAGTCGATACACTTGTTCCAGCGGCGTTCCCATTCCTGGAACGCTCCCGCGAAGGCATCATCGGGAACCTCTCGAAGACTCGTCGTCGACCTCTTCTCTGCCCTCCACGAACATCTTGTGCCACCGAAAGATCATGTTTCTGGACATGGCTGACTCCCCGTAAGCCTGGTTAATCATACCGACAGTTTCGGTAGACGATTTCCCAAGCTTTACCGCAAATTTGATGGAATAACGCTGCTTCGGCATCGCGTTCCGTGACGTGGGTCGAGCGTGGAGGTTCGCGTTAACAGAGCTCCTCACTACACCACAGCTCAGAGCCGACTGCCTCTTTCAGCGTCGCTTGCCAACATACCCCCCTCCAATCTCAGCCCGTCAGAGCGGTGCTGGGCGCGCCTGGAGCGGCGGGAAAAAATCAACACACTTATTTTCTGGACGAACCCTGTATATCTGCCACATACGTAATCGATGTTTCCAGGCTTACCTTTTGTGGAAATCCATCGTCACTGAAGTAAAACAAGCAATGTATCTTTGTAAAAAACCATAAACACGGTAATCAACCCGAAGGTCGGTTTGGTTGAAAGTTATGCGATTTGGTAGCTCGTTATGGTTTCCCAGGAAGATCTGGTACCCGAAAAATCATAAAGCTTGGGTGGAGCTGTAGGTACCCGGAGTACCTTGCCCGGGAATCGAACACGGGCCCCTCCGGTCAGTAGTCCAACGCTCTACCCACTGGACTATCGCGACACACTGTATCTTGGTAACAAAGTAAATTTGGTGGAAAGATACGTTTTTCTTTTTTTACTTCAGTAGTTCTGCCATATTTGGTCATCAGCCATATAGCGTAATAAAGATTTGGCATCGTTCTATTTTCGGATAGTTTTTGTCCGTGTTCTTTTGCTGTTGTAACGAATCAACCAAGGGAATAGTGATCCCTTTTACCAATCTGTTCGGCAGTGACTTTCTCTCCTTGGTGTGGTTTCGCCTACCAATGCACTGCGGAACCAAGGTTATTCAAGCTAATACCAACGAGAAATCCGTCCGATTTCTATTTATCGAGTAGTTTAAAATTGTGCAAAACAAACACATACGAATAGGCAAGCACACTGGCGAAAATAGCCGTGGACGTACATTTCCCATCCACACAGTTCATGGCTTCACACCTGCCACCTCCCCCAGGCACGCGTCCCTGGTTCGAGTGCCACGGCGTCGTTTAATCAAATCATGTAGATCTAATGCATTTGTGAATTTATCCGTCCTGCATGAGTAGAATGCTACCCGGTAATTAGTGACTTCGTTGCATGTGAGCCCGCCCTTTTCAATGGGTTTCCTTCTTGGCCAATTCATAGCCTGGTCAGTGGAGTAGTCATTAGCTGTGTAATATCCGTCATGTACATAACGACGGATGTTGTATAAATTGGCTTCCGGTCGCCCCCCCCCTTCCACGCGGCCTTTAAGTGGATCGCGGGGTGTCATGTGCTTGTATAAGTATTGGAGTAGGTGTAGTATGGCTGGTGCGCTAACACCCCCTGCCATGCGTCCTTGCGATGATTTTCGGGGCAGTGTACACGTGTAGATGAATCTTCCAGTTTTACAGTGGCTCCCTAATCAAGAATGTCCAATAACTGCTTGGATTAATATTCCGAGGGCAGGCTGAATATAATGCACACACGCTTGTAGGCCACAAACAAATTGACCTTCAGAGGCACTCCTGGTGGCATGGGGAAGTAACATTCCCCCTTATCGCGCATGCGCATGTCGTTAAATTCATCCAGTGTATATTGAGAAGCGGAAGTATGGAAGCGGAAATGTGTACTGGTACTATGGCAACGCGAGTTGAACGGCGTGCTGTAGTTGGCAGCTGCCTTCACCTCATCGTCCGAGGTGTAATGATTACCCTTGAGGTGTCTCTTGAGTTAAGAAAGATAATAAAAATCGGATGAATGTAAGGACTTTAAACCTGCGCATGCGTATTGAGGGGGAATGTTACTTCCACATGCCACCAGGAGTGCCTCTGAAGGTCATTTTGTTTGTGGTCTACAAACGTGTTCTCTAGTTGTCAGCCTGCCCTCGTGTTATAATCAGTTTCGTTCATAGTGATTTTTCACTAAAGAGACAGCTTTTCTACTTGCGCGTTGTTTGATTCAGAAATCATGTCGTTCGGCGTACGGTTCCAAATGCCCGACGCGCATTCAGGCGAGGTCTCACCAACGCCACGTAACACATGTCTCTTCATTCGTTTAACTGAAGCCAGGTTTTTAAAATGCAGCTCGGACGATGTCACTAACGTGTTTTCCCCCGGCTTCGACCGATGTTAGTGCGATTAAGTGTTTCAAGGTAGGTTTCGCCTCTCCGATCGGATCGATGGATAAGTTGTTTTGAGTCCAGTTCTGCTTTGAGCGCGCCGTCCCCGGGACTCGCGCGGCAGACGCGGGGGTCGTCCGCCCCCTGGAACACACTCCCTCCCTCTCTCTCGCCTCGACCCCCCTCTCCCAGTCGGGTCTCGAAATCCGTCCGCCCGCCCTCTTGGCGCGAACACCGCGGGTTGGGCCGCTGCCTCTCCTGCGAGCGACGGGAAGCCTCCTGGGCGACTTCCCAAGCAAAAAAATACGGAATGAGTCACGGTCGATTAGCCGGCTACAAATATCCATACCGATTCGAATTTATATCTTCCCTTTCTACGCACGTGGTGCCCTGCGAGGCAACACTACGTTGTGTAGCAAGGGTGGGATTCTACAGGAGACACGAAGCGTCCAAAACTAAGCCTTTCCCAACTTTTAGTTGCACTATATTTGTGTCTACATATGTCTATCAATCCAAATAATGTAAATCATGATAATAAATGGCACTGCGGTATCTAAGTTAGATAAAACTCTCAATGTATGCACGAGGAACTGTTAGTGACAGGAAGGACCAAAAACTAAGGTTAGATGAAATAATGACAACTTACTTGAAGACTTAGAAATGAAAAAATAAAAATACCTCCCCCCCCCTCCCTTAGCGTGGTTTCCAATGAAAGCTATTATGCAGTTTTCGAGTCGTATCGTCAAACTTTAATGCTAGGTTGACAAAAGTTAGTGATTAAGGCGACCGAGAGGTGAGATCATTTTCATTAACTGGAATATATTATACTTCTACATCTACATAATACCAAGCCGCCTAAGGGGCGAGTGGCGGGGGGTGTGAGGTCATCACCCGTAAAAGGGAAGAAAACACATTCAAAACCAACACATACGTGCAAACCCATACCCACAGTGGTGTATACATTCATGCAAAATTCCTTTCATTTTACACGCATGGAAACACTTATACCATCATCCAACAAATAATTCCACCCTATGATGCAGCAAGAAATCCATCCAACAACAGGCAAGCCAGAATTTGAAAAGCAAGAAGGCGAAAATGATAGCGTTTTCGTGCATTATTTTTCTTGGGTGAACATTCGGTGATAAATCTAGTCATTTTAAATGACAATACGCAATGATCACCTTTCGTGAGAGGCATCAGCGAAGAATTCTTCTCTTTTAAGTCATTTATTCTTGTACGTAGACTCGGTGGTCAAACGTCGCTATTTTGGAATGGCAATGCAAAATTCCGTGCCGGTAGCTATGGACTTTTTTTTCGTGGATGTTTCAGTATTTTCTAATTTCGCTCTCTCTTGAAAAGCGTCGGCCAGTTTCTTCTCGTGCCATAACAGGTGTAGTGGTTCTCGATAAGCCGTTTAGAAGTCGAAAGCATTTATGTGAAAACAATTTCCCCTCGGAGTTGAACTTTCCCGCGGTGGAAAGCTCGAGTGGAAAGCGGGGCAGCCCGTCACCCGTGACTATCCCCCACCCGTGACTTCAATCCATTCTCACCTTTGAATCTACGCGTCCGAGGTTTTTTTTAAATTGATTTTCCACCGCTTAACGCTGTGTATGTTATTTTGGAGTTATTTTCCTAAATTGATGAAAATATGTTAATGGGACTGAAAGAAAATATGCGCAAACCCAATTAAAGATTGTTCCGTGATTTGTTTTTTGACTTAAAATACACCCCGTAACCTTTTTGTAGTCTGCGTTTCGCTGGATAATGTTTTTTGTCATTGATAATGTATGACCATTGATCGATAAAGTGAGGAGCAATAATAGAATATAGTTAAAAGCAAACATTTGCAATAACCAAGCTTAAAAATTAGTTAGCTCGAGGTTTTCGATAATTTGCGGGCAAAAGTTGTATTGATTGGAAGTGAAAGAGTTATGCAATGAAATGAAAATATCACAGGCCGTATTTGCTAAGTAATAAGAAAAGAGAAAATGAAAAGAATTGTAATTTTTATTCCCAACGTATTTTTAAATGTTTGCCTCTCTGGGCACCTTCAGCTCGACAACCAAGCTATGTGATTTTCGGGTACCAGATCTTCCTGGGAAACCATAACCGGCACAGGGAAAGGAACTGGCCCACCTTATTACCGCGATGTGTGAATTTCACACGCCGTATAGGGTGAACTCTACCATCACTTACCAAACCGACCTTCGGGTTGATTTTTGTGTTTATGATTTTTTCAATCGCGATAAAACTCACGAATTCTTGTGGATGCAGTATAAATATGAAACCCAACATTTAAAAAAATGGATGGTTAGTTGAATGCGAGGAGAATAACCCTTAAAAAGAATTAAATTATAAAACTTTTCGATTGACGATCAAATTCCTCCTAGTTCATTTTCTGCTTCGGTGATATTATTCCCGAGAAAAAGCGCGAGAACGCGAAATGAAAGAGTTCCTACGAATAATTTGTGGTCTCATCTATTAATCATCCATTTCTCCTACTTGGCCTGATTTCTATTGATCTAAAATGGCGATGTTATCTCCGGATGCGCTCGGATATCATCGGGTCATGTCGCATGCTGTTATCGGAATGGAGAAGGCAACAGTGTTTACCGTTTACGAAGCCTCCAGTCGCCACCTGCACATTCATGCGATGTCGATGCTCTGTCGATGCGATCTCCTCCTCAATAAACGCTTGAAAAGGCAACCCCATTCCTCCATGACTTCAGTCAGTGCCGTTCCTCGAAGGAACCTCGATGTTTTAACCCTGAACCGAAATATTTTTGACTAATGATCCTGTCAACTTTTCGTCGTCCATTTCAATGAAATTCAGACCCAGAATTTCTCTCCAGTCTTCTCTCAGGAGTTTAAATCCCTCGGTTGAAAGTAAAATGGTTCATTTCGGACTAGGTATTTGATTCGTGCTTCGTATTCCTACTCAAAGGAGTATGAAGTTGCCCTTCGGTCGGAGGGAAAGATTTTCTATTGATAGTTCAAATAGAACGATAGATCAAACACTAAATACTAAAGAAGACACTTTGCTTTTCCAGATAGAGTATTTTTATTTCGGCCTATGTTTCGGTAAAAAGATGTTACCATGTAAGGAAGCCTAAGTTGGTAATAAAAATATCATCCCTTAACCTTACCACGTGCTGTGCATGCACCCCTTGCCAAATACATATTTGGTGGTTCGCTGGGCATATTTTTAGATGTTGGGCATCCAAATTGTTCCGCTTATTCCAATACGCTTTTCCCTGGTCGTACGAGGGCTGTCCAGGAAGTAGCCTCCGTTTTCGTGTAGCGTGAGAATAAGTAGTGGGATCCGAATGGTCGCTGTATTGACGCACACAGTATAGTTCAGTACGCCTCGAGCTGTTGTAGGGGTCGGAAGGTGAAGCCACTTGTCGTTTGTTTACAATAGCGAGTCGAAATGAGCAACACAATTGAAATTCCCGCCAAACGGTCTGTCCAGAAAGTGACCTCCGTTATACGAGATGCGTAGTAGCCTAACCTATCAGTCGTGATTCCATGCGATGGAGTCCTACTAATCTGCGGGAAATTTCTAAAGATTTCAGTTGTCGCAAAACAATTTTCACAAACTTTTTCATCACTTTTCAGGTGCAGTTCATTGTTCACCACATGCCATCATGGAGATTTGGATTCACTCTTAAATAAACGACCACACTGACGCACAACTCTTGATAACATATACAGAACAATAATTTTCCGATGAATTTCAGCAGTTTTGAAGTTTTTTCATTGTTTGAAGTTAAAACCTTATCACTGAACGAGCTTCGAATTTGGCGGGAATTTCCATTGTGTTGTTCATTTCGACTCGCTATTGTAAACAAACGACAAGCGGCAATGCGACCTTCCGAACACTACAACAGTTCGAGGCGTACTGAACTATACTGTGCGCGTGAATACAGCGACCATTCGGATCACACCACCAATTCTCACGCTAATACACGAGAACGGAGGTTACTCTCTGGATTGCCCTCGTGTTATGAATATTTTAATATTTAGACGAATGATGATGTATGAAGTTGAAAAGTCGTATTTGAAAAAGTTTGTGGAAAGATATCTGCGGGATTTTGATGGTGTGGGAATTTCATAGGTCCCGAGGATTGAGTTGGTATTTTTCCACGGAACCCTCTTGCCTTTTTCGTTGTTGCTGGGTTGACGAGTCCAAGAACGGAGTGGGAGATTCACTGTAGAGTCCCCGCGACCGTATTTCACGTCCACGAAATGCCTGGTTTCTGGGAATGAAGGCTGACCCTGGCGTCTCCCGCCTAGACGGGAAATCGTTCCCCGAGGAACGATCCATCCCCCCCTCGCACATCCCAGCTTTCATCCCCCCCCCACCTTACCCCACGAGAATATTTCTCCCGATTTCTCCCCCACCGCACCGTCATCCCTCCCTCCATCCCTCCCCGATCAGAGTGCGCTCCTCCCCTCGCCTATTTCCCCTTACGTATTTTTCGCCCCGAAACTTCCGGTGAATCCTCCCTCCCTCTCCCAATCCCTCTTCCTCCCCCACCCCCCGTCGGACTACCGGGGCGCGCCCTAAAAAAGAAACTCCTCCCACACACGTCATTTTCGTGGATATGTTTTTCGTACGAGAAAGATGGGTTCTCGCACCGAGTGGTTTTTTTTCTTCCTTTCCGACGTCCACTTTGGAAAGAAAGAGGATCTCTAGTTTCTGGGGGAATCGATGTTGACATCCCTCTGGTTTCAAACAACCCACGTCCCCCACCGACCACCATTCTTCCATATAGGACGGCGCCACCATTTACGGTTTGGCTCCGTTCTACGTGCTTGTACGAGTGGTGCCATTAGGCTTAAGAGGTGAACTGCCGAAAGTTTTGTTGCTGCTGGAATGTCAATATTTTACGCCCAGTCAAACGACGAAGATTTATTTTAATTGTAAGTGGAGTACATGAAATTATTTTAAGTTGTTTGCACCGGCAGTCATGCGCACCTCTGCTCCAGGGAGACCGTTGTAAATGCGGTCCACCAACCCCCCCCCACACACACACACACACGCACGCACACGATAATAAAAGTAATTGACGTCATTGACGGCCCTACGCGGGCGCATATTTCACCGTCCCGGTGGGCGAAACTCACCTTTCCCGGTCATTTTGCTTGTTAAATCCCTTGGCATTTCAATAAACCTGGCGAAAGTATGCGTGAATGTTTGTGTCTGTGAGAAGCGAGAAACTTAATGCTAAGTATAACAGGATTGTTACACCCTAATATTTAACAATATAAGTTTAACAAGCCGACAGCAAACGACTCGTGGATAAACCTAAACGTATAAACTAGGCGGGAGAATGTACATTTCGGGGAACACATGAGAAGGATGGGGAATTGAACAATTAGAAAAATTTACACATCAAAACACAAGACAACCAAAAGGAAAATGGCGAAGAGAGTGTCAATAAACTTAATAGTAAAAGACATAGGAAAGACTCATAGGCGAGTAATATCTTTAGGCAGTGTGTAGATGTGTTTCCGCTTGATATCGTAATCCCAGATATCCGTGAGGAGTTAACCTACATAAAAAACACGCGTTTTGACTGCAAAGTAGTCGCCATTAATGTTGAAGAGTTGGAATTCTTTTAAGGACTGTAATGGCCGGCCAAAATAAACCAATGATGCGTGGCAAACTTAGAGTTGGGCTCTTCCATGGACATTTTCGAACCTTTTGCACTTAGGGTCGATCATGGGTGTGTCTTGTGTTCTTGGAAGTATTGGAGTAGCTGTGATGTGTGTGGTGGCCTTAACAACCCCTGCCACACGCCCTGTCCTTTCGACGCATTGAGGGGTGGTGTATCAATGTAAATGAATCCGGTTTTTCTGTTCATAGTCGTCAATTTCCACGTTCATTCGAAAGGCTTCGATTCCGTGTGTCGGTTAAATAGTGAAACTGCAATCGTGGGAAGTGGTGTTCAAGTGGGTAGAGCGCTAGGCTCCTGATCGGAGATCCCGGGTTCGATTCCCTGGGAACGGTTATGTGCTTCACTCCAAACTGCATGATTTTTCGGGTACCAGATATCCTTGGAAAACCATTGGCAGCCAAGGGAAAGGAACCTCAGCGCATGCACTAGATGTGTACTTGTGTTTTCTTTTCTTGTTTCGAGTCTCCTTTAATTCCTACTTTTTTCTTGGTTTTGGGATTAAGTTATCAGCCTGAACAATCCCAGGCCGCGATTTATTTACTTTTTTATGCTTCATTCGCTTCCTTACCTTTACTGTTGCCTATTTGTACTGTTAATTATTCGGTTTTTATTTGAATATTTATTTGTTTTTGGATCTTCCTTCTTTAGATTTGGTATATTTCTATATTAATCTTTAATTCTTGCCTTTAAGGTCAAATAACCTGTATTAATTTTTCATATATGATTACCTAAGGCTCATGTTTAGGCTCCTATTGCTGGTTCTATTATTTCGACTGATGTTTTATTAATTTATATTCTTTTTATTTTTATTATTATTATTATTTTAGGATTTATGTCTTTTTCGTGTTTTTTTTTCTTTAATTTACTTTAAGGGAGTTTCATTTAATGTTTATTTTATAGGTCTTAGATTAATTTACGGCTGTTTTACTCAGTTTAATTTATTTACGTCGAGTCGATTTAAAGTGTTATGTATATTTGTTTATTCTTCAGTTGCTCACGTGGGAGTCGTACTTGAGGGGGGGCTAAGAACTACAACTGACTGGGGTGTAAGCGGAGCTTGTACTTAAATGATTGCTCACGGTCCTTGTTCTTCAGGGATATTTTGTTTAGCTAATATTTCTTATCATTCGTAGATTATTAATTAATAAGGGTTCGATTAACCTGATACATATAATGAGTTTATGGTGATTTTTACTTTGCAGTTCTAATGTATGGCTACTCGGCTCTGACGTGTGAAATTTCATCCACTATTGGTCGATGTACTGTGGGAGTTCTATCTTTTATCTAACAAGTCAACGTTCGGGTTGATAATTGTAGGAATGACATTCCTAATGCATGAATTTGACTCTCCATTAGAATTGCGTACTAGCGGCTACGCACGGCTTCGCTGTACCAATTAATTCGTAGAGCCGTTACTGGATTTAATTCTCATCACGGGTATCTTTATTTACGTGGTCAGGTTCTACATCACGGTACCAACCGTGGGCACACGATTTCACAGACACTTTGAACAAATGTTTTTTGAGTTTTCAATGAGTGATGAACAGAGAATTTGATATATCGAAGTGATGCTAAAACGTTAACTCTTTCATTGAAATAATGCGAGACTATCGAATTTTGCGGCAGCTGTTTGCAATGCACGAAATGTCTGCACAGCTGTTGGCATGAATCATACTCGTGGGGAATGCATTCATGTGTAATTTTTGTGTAATAATTGCTGGAGAAAAAATGCGACATTTTTTTAACTGTCGATCCTCGTTGAATTGAAATCTTAATTCTGGGCCGAACGTGTGCTGTCATCTGCTCGGGCGAAATAAAAATTTTGTCCCAAAAATTAATTTCTTCTATCTTAAAAATTTCCAGACAAGTGTATCCAAATCGATGCTGTCATGTGTGTTACTTTGTGCACATTTACCCTATATATGCAAACAAAACAACAAGCCTTTACTCTTAACGTCTTTACTTGATGTGTCCGTGAAGAAACAAATTAATTGTTCAGATTTATATGCCAGTAAAATTAGCATAAGGTGAGATATTTCCGTGCCTTTCGAGCCAATTTTCGGGTCGGTCATTTCTGTTCCGTCCCGTTTAATGGTGAATTCGTTTCATGGCCATAGAAGTCGCCCTCGCGAATCTTTTTCCTCGTGTTCTCCCACCCCGTCGAGACCGAATGTGTCGCTGCACCCTCGGTCTCCCTCGCCCGGTATATGGCGTATCCCTCTTCCACTCGCATCTCCCCCTACCCCACCCGATGACTCCCTCCCCCCCTGTGGTCCTCTCCCCTTCCCTCTGGGATTATCCCCCCTTCCCCTCCGCTCTATCGCTCACACAGAAACTTGCCTCGGTGACGTCATCCCGCCCCAAAACATCGCGTGTTCCCTCGCCCCCCCCCCCCCCTCGTGCCTTTTATCTCTCTCTCCCTCGGGCGATAAATTTTTCCCTTGCATCGCTAATTCATTTCGGGAAACACCACCCCTGCCCCCCACGCCCTCTCCGCAAAAGGGGTTTCTTTTCAACGGTCATGACTCGACCGCTTCCTCATTCTTCTCATTTCTAAAACGAACCCACCCTTATCTCTATCCACACTGAACACCTTCCCCAAGCCATTTGCGTGATGTAAAAGGCCGATGCCAAAACGGGGGGAGTCTCTCAGTGAAGGGACGTGCACGGTCCGTTTCATTCTGCTCGGAAGGAATTCTTTCCGTGGCGTATTTTCTTGGAAGCATGATATGGAGGGAAACCCGGCGGCGACGAAAGATTCTCTCTCCTGAGAGCAGATGCGCTTAAGGGGGATGATCGTATGGAATGCCGCAGTGAATGGATCATCTTCCCCCTGGCGCGGATACTTTTCGGGTTGGTGCCATCACCCCCTGGGTTTACCATTTGCCCACGCCCGAGTTTCCCCTCTCTCCCTCCATCCCCCGAGATTTTCATGAAATACCCATTCGGGGGTGGTTAACTCCAGAAGTCCCCGGAAGAGCGTCGCCCGCCTTGGACCTCCTCCAGCTACTCCAGTGCATCTTCTTCCAGGGATCAGTTCGTTGACTCCAGTTCAGTACTTCTTTTTCTCAGGGGTCGCCGCTATTTCGTTGGTGGTGCATTCGGGCATTTGGGAGAACCCTGCAGTCAACTGCTGAAGGGCTCCCCGTTTCTTCAATCGGTCTCTTTTGCATTTCACCGGCGATAGTCAACAACATTTTTGTGATGACATTATAGAACCGGAAACAAAAATGACTATCAAGCCAACTGTCAGCGAAAAGGACTGACATCAGGGATTTACTTCTTGTCCTACTTTTACTGCAACTTCTACCTAGTATCCTGCGAGTCACGTCTAGGGTGTGTGGCAGTGGTTGATTCAACACTAGGCATGCGAAATCTGAGTTAGATACCTTTTAGTGTTTTTGAATGTGTTTTTGAATGTGTTTTTTTTGTTTTTTTATGTGTTTTTGAAATAATTCAAATAATTTAGTAAATGATATCTTTAAGTACATGCACAAAGGATTAACAAGCGAGGTACATTTATCTAGGCATAAGAGAGGAGCGGTTAGTCACGGAAATGGCAATATCTAAAGCTAGATGAGATAAAAAAAATACACCATGCTCGGTGAATTACAATGAAAAAAAAGATACGTTTCCCCTCTTGCGCGGTCGCTTGCATTGATTCTGGTGCGGGTAAAAAAAGAAACTTTGCTTTTTCACACAAAGGTTAACACTACCATGGTTTCGATGATACGCATCATCATCAGATGAATTTACCTAATATTTATTGTGGAAGTGTAAAGTTGCTTTTTTACCCTCATCATGAAGGAATTCCACAAAGTTAAACCTGAAAATGTGATGCATTTATTCTAATTCCTTATCCTTCTTGGGAAAAATAGCATCTTAAATCTGTCGGTTCTGCACTTGGTCTCTTTAATTTGATTCACTTGCTCTCTCCTATCAAAGTACGGAGGGGGTAATAATTCATTTTCTGCATCATCGCTAAAGGTCATGTTGATCTTGTGTTGAATTGTGTGAAGTGCTGAGTGGTTGGTAATAATGGCGCCAGTGATTGGTGTTTATTTCAATAGCTGAATTTGTTATCGTTTCTTGTGAAGCATGGCTGATGTTCATGGGTGGGTCATCTGTGAGAGAGAGAGAGAGAGTTGGGAGGATAGTGTGGGTGCTACTTTTTTGATGGCTAGCCAAGTGTGGTCCCAAAATGGTTGTTCCGCATGAATGCAATATGGCGTCAATGCGTGTCTTCGGAAAGATGTTCTTAAGAGGCCTGTCCTCGATCATTTCAATAGTTTTTACTTGAAGATTCGAGTCTCTTAGATAGCTCTGTGGGCGCATACGAATCTTTGTTCACCTGCTAGGGTGGTATTTATTGTTTGTTTTTAGCGGATGATTAGAATTGTAAAATTTAAGCATCTCGCGCATCTTATTTTTCCACTAACCCGTAGATATATCAGCAGGATCTCTCATGTAGAATGATAGTACCATCAGGATTTTTTCATATGAGTTATTCATTGTTTTCAATAAATATCTTTAAAATTTACTTCAAATCATTTCACGCGAGATCCCGGTATCTGGAAAATAGTATTCTGACAATATTTTTTATCGTAAAATTTTCATTTGCTGTATTTCGGAAAGTTTTTTTCGCTAAAAATGGTAATCTTCCTAGATTAGTCATTAAAGTATGTGCAAATTTAGTGAGGGAAATCTTCCTGAGTTTCGGGAACTTTGGGAGGAAATATTTTTGCCGTGTACCAAATAATGATACCCTTAAAAAAATGTTTAGCTTCAAAAGTATTCAACTTCGATCTTTGGGGGAGGAGGAACTACTGCATCATTTCCCCTGCGATGCGATCTTCCCTTCAAATCAATCCTTCGCAAAAGAGCAGACAGCATTGAAAATGAACGACAGGACTCGCGCAGCGGTGTTCATATCTGTCATCAAGTTTCAACTGGCTGTCGTCTCAGTTTCCTCCTCGACTGCTTGTCAGGGCCCATCCTCCACCTAGATCAAAGTCAGGGTTTTAGAGACCGGGGTTCCATCGAAGAACCCTTCCGCATCCGAAGGACGTCGAAAACCAGGGTGGTGGGAGTTTAGCAAGTTCCGAGGGAGCCACCCTGGCGTCACCCTCCGGGAGGGTGGGGAGGGTGTGTGGGGAAATGGGAAAAAAAGGCTGTCATTCTTTCATATCATCTCCCTGCGGGGGATGGTAACACGCAAAGGCGCGGTGGGTGGGGAGGAGGGGAGGGAGAGGTTGACAGGGAGACACCGTGCACCATTCCAGACACGGTGCACCACTGCTCGTGGATCCAAAAGCTCTGTCAAAAGGACATGCCCTCTCCCCTCGCTTCTTCGTCCTTTTTATGCGGCTTCCTTCGCCTTTCCATTTCAGCTCTTTTTATTCATTTCCTCCTCGAGCTCTTACACTTGACCCTCCCGGCGACGGCAACTCATCCCATTCCCCCCCCCCAATCCCCCCACACCCTCGCTAAGCCCTTCCTCCTGAGTCAGATTCCCCCTCTCCCTTCTCTTCCTCACTCGTCTTGGCATTTTTTCCATCAAACACCCTTTGGCGTCCTTGTCTCCTCCTCGAGCGCCACTTGCGGGTCTTCGCGGACATCTTCCACACTCCGACCTTTCACTACCTCCTTGGGAGAGTTTCACTAAAATAAAGTCAACGTTGCATAGGACCACTCATTCATTCTCGATGTATCTCGATGCTTAAATATGAGAAATCATGCTTGAACTCTTTCGAGTACACATCTACATCTAATTAATGACCCGCAAGCCACGGCAAGGGCGTGTGGTGGGGGGTGTTAGGGCACCACCCGTAATTAAGGAAGAAAAATAACCCGCATGCAAAACCCACAAATTTACACTATCCACAAACAAAACATTGTACACATTCATGTAAGTACACTTACACCCCACACACATGATGCAAAAACTCAAACTACCAACTAACATACACATGCACCTACAAATATACCTAATATCTTTGCAATGTTTAGTTTTGTTGCGACTTGTAAATTCAATGTTTTTAAAATGTCTAAAGTGACTTCGGTTTCTTACTGTTATGATTTCTGATTGTTCGGGGAAAGAATGAGTATTTTCATCTCTCTGTACTGGAATCTATCTGCCACGGAGAATCTACGTTGGTCGTTCAGTTACTACTTAGAAAATCCAAGAGATGGGGCTCGTAGAGGTGAAAAAGGTTTGCTATTAGTAAACCTCATCCCTTTACTGGAATTCAAAGTTTCAGCTAATATATCCATCGGGTGTGTTTTTAATTTTAATAATTGATTGGAACAAAAAAAATCTGTTTATTTAGGAAAATGGAAAAAACTGAGTTTCGCGCGTTGATTAAACATTATCATTTAAAACGCTTAACACTGAATGAGATGAAAGCCGAGTTGGATGATGAAGTCCTTGATACAACCGCCCCTGTGTTCGCGACTGCTTACATTTGGGTAAATGAGTTTAAACGTAGTCGCCCGACCTCAAATGACGAACATCTTCCGGGATGTCCAGTGGAAGCGAATTTTTCCGAAATGCTTGACAAAATCCGGTATATGATTTTGAGAGATCGACGATTCTAAATTCGCGAAATAGTTGAGACCTCGGCGAGATGGGTGCTCTCAGTTTAGAATAAACGCAATTGTGTGATCGATTAGGAGGTTGGTTTGGGACTTCAAAGTCGCAATTCTGGCGATATTTCGCATTTATACTCGCGCATAGCTGTGGGCGAGACACGGATACACTATTACACACCGGGGACGAAGGAGCTGACGAAACTGTAGGTTTCTGCAGGCGACTTAGCTCCGAAGAAGGCGAAGACGGTGAAATCGGCCGACTAGGGGATGCTTGCGGTTTTTTGGGATTCACGCGAAATCTTCGGCATCGATTACTTGCGTAAAGGACAAACGTACAATGGAGAGTATTATGCGTCATTCTTGTATCAGTTGAACGGAGAAATCAATAAAAAAACACGCTTTTCTGGCAAAAATAAAAATTCTCCTCCAACAAAACAAGGCACGGGTGCACACATTCTTAGTTTCGATGGCAAAAATGATTCAATTAAAGTTAGAATCATTACAACATTCACTGCTTTAACCAGAGTGCACCCCCATCGGCTTTATTTGTATTTCTACTCTTGGAAAAATGGCTTCGAGGGAAACGACTCACGTCGAACGGGTAGGTCATCTCCAACACTGATGCCAATTTTGAAGACCTTCCGAAATCCTACTTGTTGGACAGCTTTTGAAAAGTGTATCGTGCCGACAAGAAACTTATGCTGAAATATAAAATAATTCCATCAAAACTTTGTTTTTTTCCAGGGTTTTCTAAGAATTTATTGAACTGCCCACGCATGAGAGGTCGCGGCAACGAGAGGAATTCTCCGTCTGGGTTATTTTCCTTCGTCACGTGATGTGGGCGCGTTTATATTTTCCCGGAAACATGGAATGTTCCGACTGCATTTTCCGCTGTTTTTACTCCGAGAGGCGAATGTTTTCCCGCCCCCGGACTCCTTGAAACTGCGATTAATTGCACGAGTAACGATTCGCTGTTGGGGGATGAGGCGCCATTGAAAAACATTCCAACTCCGCATTATTCAAATTAATGCTCTTCTCCTCAGAGGTAGCGTTTCTGGGAATCGACGAACCGGATCTGATAACGTTTCGAATGTTATTCTCCCGTACTGCATTGATTAATTGTCTTCGAGAGCCCCCGATCATGCGTACTACAGCTGGCGATGCGACTCACGTGAACGGAGGAAAGGCAATGGCGAGGGGGATACTACGTATCGTTGAATATTTGGCGATCAGCTCTTGACCGAACAACAAATATAAGGAAATAACATTTTTATGCTCAATTCCGTACTGCGCAATTTGATGTGCTAGCCAGTGTGATTCTTCAACGTCACATACATATACGTATATATGCAACCGTAACAGTTGAAAGCACTAATACTTCGTCACTATTTGTTCGTTGCCTGTATTTTGATAGTGTGCGCTGAATCCATGCGCAGCGTTTCCATTTTGGTTCGCCTCTAAGCAGAATCGGATTTTAGACGTGCAGATGACGCAATGTCATCTGATTCGCAAATATTCCGTCCGAACAAATAGCTGCGCAAGGGCATGACGCTGAAAGGTCGGAGGAGGTGGAGGCCTAAACACACCACACATGTGAATTAGCCGGCCGGCCGGTTCATCCCCCCCCCCCACACCCTCCAAGCGCGATTGACCTGTGACATGTTTTACACGTGTGCATCGCGTTTTTCTTCTTTTTCCGCTTGGGATCTCTGTTTTGTGCACTTTGGGTAGTTATCTCAATTTTAAAATAAAAACGCGTTCTCATTGGATTTTAATCTTGTTTTCTGGAATATGCGAACGTGTGTTCAGCAAATGTTGTTGGTTGCGTGTTTATCGTTTATTATGGCTTAGAATTGATTTGACTTCAAATGTAGGATTTAGACATGAGACAGGAAAACATTTTTGGAGAGTTGTTTTTTATAAATCGAATCCATTCTTTTCCTTGCGTTCGTAACCAAATGTCAGGGTAAAGCTGGTGGTCAATTGCAGTATCTTTATTTTTACTCTATGAATTGATAACGTATCCCTTGCGGTATGTTGTTTGCTCGTCAAGAAATTATTTCAGTGGAAATGTGCAACTCATTGCTATTTACGTAGTTTATTGTAATTGGAATTGCTCACTGGAGATATCTTTGGTGGGATTCCACTTGAAAAAGTCAACTTTTCATAGCATCACGTCAACTCTGCCACTCGAACGCAGAGACATCCATCGGTTATGAGTGAAATCACAAAACTGTATTCACCAATTGTATTAAAAAATCGCATTTCTCATCTACATTAACACAATACCACGCAAGCAAGGGCGTGTGGCGGGGGATGTTAGGTCACTAACCATGCATGCAATCATTTTGCCGCTAAGCAAATATTAGTTTAATCATATACTCGAAAAATTTTAATCAAAACGAAAGAAAGTACTTACATGCAACGATATTCAATAACAGAATACGTAAATTAAAATCATGCCGGAGAACTGTTAACAAGATGGGTCTGTTAAGTGAACAACAGAATAGCATGCAGGAAGGAACATAGTGGATATCAACAAATACATTCACAAGCAATTCTAATGATCTCCCACGCGATTGCTGTCATGTCTATTGTGATCTCTAATCTCGTTATAATGGTTTAATCTATGATGATCTGAGGATAAAACGACATTTAAAATACAGGGTTCGTCCGGAAAATAAGTGTACAGACTCCTGGGTTGGGCGCGCCGCTCCAGGCGCGCCCAGCACCGCTCTGACGGGCTGCGATTGGAGGGGGGTATGTTGGCAAGCGACGCTGAAAAAGGCAGTCGGCTCTGAGCTGTGGTGTAGTGAGGAGCTCTGTTAACGCGAACCTCCACGCTCGACCCACGTCACGAAACGCGATGCCGAAGTTTTTGGAGCAGCGTTATTCCATCAAATTTGCGGTAAAGCTTGGGAAATCGTCTACCGAAACTGTCGGTATGATTAACCAGGCTTACGGGGAGTCAGCCATGTCCAGAAACATGATCTTTCGGTGGCACAAGATGTTCGTGGAGGGCAGAGAAGAGGTCGACGACGAACCACGGCCTGGACGCCCATCAACGACACTCACCGACGAAAATGTGCGAAAAGTTCGCGATGTACTGAACTCTGATCGTCGTCTTAGTGTTCGGATGATAGCAGAGCAGTGTAATGTGCCAAAAACAATAGTGCACGAGATTATTAGGGAGAAATTACACATGCGAAAAATTTGTGCAAAGTTGGTGCCGAAAGTGCTCAGTGATGATCAAAGACTCAATCGCTTGGAAATCGCGACACAATTTGCGGATCACTGCAAAAATGGACTTGGCACCACCGGACTTCTTTCTGTTCCCGAAGATACAGAGGAGTTTGAAAGGAACGCGATACGGGACTTTGGACGCCGTCAAAGAGGCCGTGACGACGTGTCTTCGAGAGGTTCCCGATGATGCCTTCGCGGGAGCGTTCCAGGAATGGGAACGCCGCTGGAACGAGTGTATCGACTCACAAGGGTCCTATTTTGAGGAATATTAGCTTAAGATATGTAAAAGTGTAATAAATTTTTTTTCCTGAGCTCAGTACACTTATTTTCCGGACGAACCCTGTATATCCGTTCTATAATGAATATCCCTTATTTTACGTTGGTGATCTGATCTACTACTGATCTCTATCTGATAGTAAGTGGGGGCCTGTAATATGTCCTTAACGTCCTCAGATAAGTAACCTGCCTCAAATATACGCAGTAAAGTCAACCTGTATTTGAGCCTACCGTCAACCAGGAGTAAAAATTCCCTTGCATGCAGGCGGCTTTGAAACATCCTTGCTATTTCAGAGGCCGAGGAATTTTTCTTCCACCTCGGTCAGTGATTGGCATAATTCAATATTTATTGCTAAAAACTCCAATGTAAAGGACATTTCGTTCTTCTTTGGATCGATCGTTAAAACCACCCCAGTTATCAACCCCAAGGTTGGTTTAACAGTCGAGGGTAGAACTCACCCAGCACTAAACCCAATGGCCGCGTGTGAAATTCACACGGCAGGGAGTACCGAGGGGAAGCGCCTCCTTACTCTTTGTTTCACGCGAAGAACCGTACCGGCAAAGATTCGAATAATCACACACCTTAGGTGAAGCTGAGGGTGCCCAGAGGCGTCACCCGTAATCGAACTCGGGCCCCCTGGTCAGTAGTCCAACACTCAGCTCACCGGACTACCCTGTCCCTGATTGTTAAATCGATAATTAAAATGAAAATGTCGTGCGTGATCACCGATCGAAATCGACAGCTAAGCGCGACTTTCGTCGGTTTTTGAGGTTGATTGAAAAAAATAATTGTCCGGGCGAAGAATAGACTCAGTTTTCAGCTGCCGAATATTATTAGCACGCTTTCAAAGGTTCGCTCGGTCGGACTACTTGGCCCAGCGTGGGCGGCGCCCCCACCGCTCACCCTCGCCGGAGTCCGTCGGGGGGGGGGGGGGACTCGCGCGGCGATGGCATTTTCGTCGGAAGAGGAGGACTTTGTGTCGGTCTTGCTTCGCTTCCTCGATCCTCCCGAGACAGACGACGCTTTTACACCCACCGCCACTCCAGCCCCCCCCCCCCCGCCTCCCGTATTCTCTCTCCGCCTCCACTCTATGCAAACTTGTTACCCCCGGCTCCTACCCTCCCCACTTTCCTCATCGCTCCCTTTGCCTCTTCGCCCACACTCTCCCACTACCTTTTGTTCGTTTCGCTCCACCCCCGCTCTCCGCTTCTCCCCACTTCCAACCCGACCCAATCCCCCTTTTTTCCGCACACCCCTGTTCCGAACACACCCCCCCACCAAGACGTACTCATTCTCCCTCCAACCCCAACCCTCCCCCACGGGGCAGTCCCCTTCCACTTCCTCCACCTTTCCCACCTCTAAAAAAGCCGCGCTGCCATGGGAGAGCACCCGCGTCCCCCTCCTTTTAAAAGGGACCCCTCCCCTCTTTCTTTCCCCTTCCCTCCCTCCGCGGTAGGAAGTACAAAAAAGACGCACTCCCCCTGCCCCCAAACGCACTTCACCCCTCCTCCCTGCCCCTCTTACTCGTCGGAAGGGTTAGAAGGGAGAGACCCCACCCCGCCCACCAAAGCATAAGGATCCCTTCTTCCCCCCCACCCCCGCTTCTACACCCCCCCACCCGCTCTAACGAGCTGCACATGTTCCACACACGCGCTCCTGAGAACAAACGGACCCGGGGGGGGGGGGGAAATAAGCCTCGTGGTGGCTGCTTCGTCCGTGTGGAGTGCAGACAGGTGGGGCGCACCTCCCCCTCACTGCGCCCCGCCGAAAACATCGCTTTAGAGCGGAGGGACGCTCGGCGTCGTTCTGCGTTGTTTCTCCTTGCCGGAGTCGAAGCTTTTTTGGCGGACTTACTATCGGGCTTGTTATCACCGTTTATTTGCGGAATGGAGGAAATGGTTTGTCTAAATTCGAATGATTTCGAATACAATAAACATGTTCACTCCGAAACGAACAGCACCGGCGTTGGTTGCCGGGCGCATGGGGTGTGGTGACGGTATCCTCAGGGTCCCCAAATTTGATTGGGTGAAATGAAATTGTCAGTACGAAGAAACTACGGGAGATGTCGCGACAGTAACTTTTGACCGATTCATCCGCTAATATGCATATCAATGCAACAATTTGAGAGTGTAAAAAGCCATTCGCGTTGGCCGGGAATCGAACCCGGATCCCTCGATGTCCATGGACTCGTGGACTGTGGCGCTTCTGCGCACGACTACGAATGCCTCGTGCATTGTATGCACGGTATTTCGTCTCGGCATTTTGTTTCTTTAAAGCCCCTAAAATTTCGGAGTGTAACAATAGATTCCTTGATAGATTAACTGGCTAAAGCACTCGGCCAGGTATCAAGGGATCCGGGTTCGAATCCGAGGTGAATGGTTTTTACATTCTGAAATTGTAAAATTGTTAATATTTTGGTTACTCATTAGATAATATGCTGGTTTCGGACGGTCTAAAAACGCTACTCCATTTACGCTGTGGTCTTCTGAAGTATCTTTAATTAAAATAAGCACTTTCTTCGTGGCGATTAGAGAGTCGTTTTTGAGCTTCACGCTAGGGACTTTTGGCAGGTCGCGAGAATGCCAATGATAAACTCCGTTTAAGACTACCAGCCCACTGTGCTCTCACGGACAACCGAACTACTCCCACTTGGTTACGTACAGTGCGTGGGGGACCATTGGAAAAACGTCCTTCCGTCCCTCCGATTGAGTGCCAGTTGGAGTTTGTATTTCCAAGAGCAACAACCAGTGTTGTGCAGCCTTGATTTGCATGGCGAAACTACGGCTCGCGGACCTGATCCGGCGAATATAAGATGATTATCTCATTGGGAGGATCACGTGGCGTATTTGGAGTGACGCCGAGGATACATATCCCACAAAAAAAACTATGGACGTTTGTTGATGTTTATATGAGTTTTAAATCCACAAGTATGAAACGTTATCTCAAGAGTATACATATTTACCTGAGGTATGGTCCAACAGTCTAGCTGAACTCTTTAATTTTGATTCACCGATACAGTTGAAAGCATTTCTTGTTTACCCTTCATCTGGCGTGTTATCTTTTTAGATTTCTCAATCTGTCTTATTTGCATTAGGAAAAAGCGTTTGGGCTCCATTCGCGAAGAATAAAAGAGGTGCTCTCATCTTACCGGCCAATTTTCTTCGAGAATGATTGAGAGATATGCCCTACTTACTACTAGGCCAAGGAGGAGTGAGTTGATGACAGGGACGTTGAGTAAGGATGTTAAGAAAAGACTCGTAAAAACTTTGATATGGAGCGTAGCTATCTAAGGTGCGGAAACGTGGTCATTGAAGCAGGAGTATAGACGTAGAGTGGAGGCTTTTGAAATGTGGGTGTGGAGAAGAATGGAGAAGGTGAAATGGGCAGAGAAGAAAACAAATGAGGAAGTATTTGGTATGGTGGGCGAAGAGAGGGGTTTGTCGGGAGAAATCCTATGGAGGCAGGAAAAGTGGATGAAGGGGGTATTGACCGGCAGAGGGATGTTGAAGACTGTGATAGAGGGGAGAATGTTGGGGAAACGAGGAAAGGGAAGGAACAGGATAGGGATGTTGGACGGGATGAAGGGAGGAAGAAAGAACTCGGCGATAAGGAGGGACATGATGTAGAGTAGGAGACTGGATTTTGTTTTGTTAAGAGTCCCAAAATATTTATTTTGTCGTTGTGTCCATCCAAAACCTACCTTAACCGGTAGATTATTTTATAATAACTACTAGGTCGTCATACTAACACACAGCACAGTCCGTGCTGAGGATTACATGAAATAATGTGATGATTGGTTATCCACACGCCAGGGACCAGCGTCGCCTGTTCACAGAGACGGGGAAAACTGACAAGAAGGTAGCGTTCGAATCCCGAATTTGGAATTCATATCCTCCCATACCGATATCGAGGTGTATACATTCTGTGTGAGCTTCCGTATTTGTTTGAATTTGTATCACTGTCACGTAGGGATGACTCCTCCCAGGCAATATATGTCACGTATTGTCCATTCTCCGGCGAACGTAATCGGAATTTCAACTTTATTTACAAACCTCGTCCTGCTCGTGTTCTAGTGTGACATTCCCTATTTCTCTGGCCCCTTGGGGAATACTCACATGTTTCCTTTTGAATTCGCCTTAAAAACACATGATTTAATTCCTCAATTAATTACTGACTTTTACGGAGCAATTTGTATATCCTCTAACTGTTCTTCTTAGATAACGAGACGTTCAACTACTACCCTTGGAACATCAAATACCTTAGCATTTCGAGATTGCCTAGAATTGCTTCATCCATTATTTTTTTCGACCAATATTTGTTCAGTTCCCTTTTTTTCGTTTGAGTCATTATAAAATATTTTTACCGTGTTACGAGCGATTTGAAAATAGTCAATATGCTCCCGCACTTGGGCTTCTTGGTCACCGAGGTCAATTGTGCTAGGGCGTATTCCATTATGATATATTACTATCGGTTTTGTATTGTTTCCATGTGCATAGTGACTGACATGATTGATTACAGAGCACTATAAATAGGCATTAATTTATTGGTCCATGCTATCATTGAATTTCATTGATATTTGTCGCGGAGTAGTGAATATACATGGAGAAAGGGCATCGAGAAATCTTGCGTCGAGATGAGGTTAGGTTTGACGAAAGGTCTTCAGGGAATATTCAACTGCGACAAGTCCCGTCGGAAACTGATATTTTTCACGCACGATGGACGGGTGGGACTAAGGGTAATCTCATCGCAGTCGGGTATCGAACGCGAGCTCATGGCGAGGAAGGAATACTACCTTGATCAAAAATTTTCCGGAATTTATTCAGAAAATTAAAAATACAAGTTTATTCATCTAAATCTATATTGTCCCCTTCAAAGTAATCCCCATCGACTGCAACACACTTATGCCAGCGCTTGATCCAATCCTCGAAACATTTTTTATATTCGGTTTTCGGTATGTCCATCAGTGCTTCCTGCGATTTTTCCATTACCTCCTCTCGGCTGCTAAAACGCGTTCCCCGTAATGGTTTTTTAACTCGATTGAACAGAAAGAAGTCACAGGGAGCCAAATCAGGTGAATTCGGTGGCTGTTGGATGGTATTTGTTGCATTTTTCGTCAAAAAATTACGAATAATGATAGCACTGTGCGACGGTGCGTTATCATGGTGCAAAATCCACGAGTTTTCTGCCCACATTTCTGGTCTCTTTCGGCGAATTGCTTCACGCAAACGTCTCATAACGCCCAAATAATACTCTTTGTTTACTGTCTGGCCTTCTGGCAAAAATTCATGATGCACTACACCGTTGTAATCCATGAAAACCGTCAGCATTGCCTTCTTTTTTGACTGAAAACGACGTGGTTTTTTTGGTCTCGGCTCATTTGGTGAACGCCATTCACTTGCCTGATGTCTGGATTGCGTGTCGTACTCATAAACCCACGTCTCGTCTCCAGTAATGATCCTTTTGATGAATGTGGGATCGGATTCAGCCTCGCAAATCATGTCTTTTGCGACGTCAACACGGTCTCTTTTTTGCATGAAATTGAGGTCTTTCGGAACCAACTTTGCTGCTACACGACGGAAACCCAAATCATTAACCACAATGTCTTGGGCGGATCCATAGGCAATGTTCAAGTCCTCCGCTATTTCTCTGATGGTTAATTTGCGGTTATTGACCAACATTTCTTTTACTTTATCAATTTTTTCACCGACTTTCGATGTCGATGGTCTGCCACTGCGTTCATCATCTTCGATTGACTCACGACCACTTCTGAACCGCTCGTGCCACTGGTAAACGACCGTTTTTTTTAGAGAATCGTTGCCGAAACACTTTTCCAACATTTCCAACGTCCGTGCGCCACTAAATCCGTTTTTTACGCAAAATTTAATACAAGTTCGTTGTTGCAAATTTAAATCCATTTCTGAAATTGTAAAAAATCGCCAACACACACAGAGATAGATGTACTCTTGGCTACGTAACTTTTGCAAATGTCAAGTTATGACACTAAGATTTAAAGGGAATATCAACAACAGATGTACCAATTTAACAAAAAAAAACAGAACTCAAATCGGAACGATGGGAGCGGCACACGGTGGTTATTCCGGGAACCTTTTGATCAAGGTAGTATTTCTCATCATCCGGTATGTCCTGGTATCTCCGTTTTCTCTCTCCATCTCTCCACTTTTCCTTCCTCACTTGGAATTTCCTTCGTTTAACATCAGTTAATCGTGCTTATGTTCCAGAACAATGGAGATGCTTTCCAACATGTCCGTCCACTTCCTACATCAATTCTCCCCCTAGTGCCGTGTGGAAGGACTACCCTTGTCTCATTCCGCAGCACCCTCTTGTTGCGCACGCGACGGCCTTCCAGAGCACTTCTAAGGTGTCCAAGTATTCGCCGACATCCGAAACCTCCCCACCCTCCCCCACCCTACCACCTCTCCTGGCTTTGTATCGTTTTTTTTCGAGCCTTCCGCTCGATGGCATAATCCTATTGGCGCTTGACTCCGTAAAAGTCTTCGCCGAGGATGGAGTCGTCAGGGGAAGCCGAAAGGAACATTGGCGCTCCTTCGCAAAGGGCTCGTGGGGTGGGTAATGGCGGAGAAATTTAATACTACTTACCTCGCTTATCATTTCGAGTGGGCAATGGAAATAAAATGGAGAAATCAAATCGACAGGAAGGGAAATAAACGATGAGGTTTTAAGGCGTGGTAAGACGGGAGGCTGTCGGCTGGAATTCGGATGAGTGGATGCAGAAAGCAATGGGAGAAGCGATGTGATTGATGCCTTAGACGGAGGGGAGAATGAAGGCAAAGTGAGAGGAGGGTGAGAGCGTGCATTTTGGTTTGGAAAATAAGGGAGGTTAGTATATCATGCAGAGCTAAAGAATGGGTCATTACATCATGCAGTGTGGAGACTCGAGGGTATTTTATGCTATGATAACTAGGTCCTAGGAATACAGTAAGTGTGTAGGGTCAGGGTTCATCTACATAATGCCCAGTAAGCCGCCGCGAGGGCGAGTGGCGAGGGGTATTAGGTCACCAGCCATGCATGCACGCGATCACCATTATCTCTGCACAGAAACAGTTCGATCATGCACTCGAATAAAGTTAATCGCACGAAAGAAGCTGCGTACAAGTAGATGCAAGAATATTCAATAACGGGATCATTCAATTGCAAGATATATTCAAATCACAATGGGAAAAATGAAATAAAGATGGTTCTATTTAAAACGCCACGCCAGATATAGACAAAATCTATACACTACCAATAATAATCATCATCTTCACGCCAGAGATCACAACTATTTCGATCGCTAATCGGACGAGGAAAAAGCGACTTTTTATATCCATCCGTTCTACTAACTATATGCCTGAGTTTTAACTACTTGATATTAACACCCATCATAAGTCGGGTTCTTTAATGTCTTTAATATCTTCGGATATGTAACCTGCCTCAAATTTACGAATATATTTAAGCCTACGGTCGTATACACACACATATGGAATAATATGTGCTGAACATCTTCTGAAAATTGATGGGTCCCAAATTTAACTCAGAAGAGATTCAGTCTAAAAAATTAATCTTCGATTTTGGAGCGGGTCCTAACCCAAATAGCATCGTCACACTGCTCTGTCTGCCATACATTCCTGTGACAAATCACGTTTCCCAACTCTGCACTCGATCTAAATCTTGCCCTAAACCCGCCTCATAAGGATCCCCCCGATACTGGACCCCATATGCAGGGTGCGTCCCGGAAGTAATGTAATTAATTTTCCCGCATCGCTCCTATCGGTCGAAGTAGGACCGAATTACTTGGAGTAGTTGGACGGGACGCTAAGCTTTTCCGCAAAACCGGTCTCAGTGCTCTCCAAGCGGTTGAAGCGGCAGGACGTCAGTTATTGTAAACCTCTGCGCGCCGACTGTGACACGAAAAAAATGGAATCTACGATCGAGCAACGTTACGCGTTTAGTAGGTTTTGTGCTGAACTGAAAAAATCTCATTAATAGACTAACAAAATGATTCATGAGGCTTACGGGGACACTGCTCTGCGTTATTCACAAGTTTCGAGTTAAAGGCCTTTGAGGAAGGACTGGAAGAGGTTCACGAGAAACAACGCTCTGGGCGGCTGCCGTAGACCAGCAAAACCAATAACAATATGGCTAGTGCTCGATAATTGTTGTCCATAAGGAGTTTGTTCCTCAAGGACAGAAAGTCAACGCTGCCTACCAGGTGGATGTGGTAGAAAGACTCCGAAGAAGGGTCATCAGGACGAGAAAAGACATCTCCGCTACCTGGCAACTCCATCACGACAACGAGTCCGCAAGTTCCTAGTGAAACACCAGGTGCCAACAATGCCCAACCCCCCTTATAGTCCTGACGTCTCCCCAGCAGACTTCTTTTTGTTCCCCCGGATTAAGGCAGCCCTGTAAGAAACACGTTTATCTTCCATAGATGAGATCCAATCAGCCGTGACGAAGACCTTTCGAGAGGTCCCCGAAGACGCCTTCCCGTGCGCGTACCCCTTCATGGCAGAGTCGCTGGAGAAAATGTGTAGAGTCCCAAGGACAGTACTTTGAAGAATTTTAAGAGTTTGCGCAAATGTGTTTAATACATTACTTAAAAAAATAATAATTGCATTACTTATGGAATGCACACCGTACTCCAGGTGAGGTATAACAAGCGAGGAGCGACATCACTCTTTCACTTTCTCATCGCATTTCCCCAAATACCCTCTTGATGAATCCTAATTTTCGGTTTCCGCATATCTGCTGTCTTCTACGTTTACCCCATGAGAGGGAGTGAGGTTTATTTTATGCATTCTACGCATCTCCCTTCGACGTCATCGTCATCTACATAGTATTTTCATGGCCAGTCCCATGAACACCAACCCCATCCACTTGCCCCAAGCCCTCGTGGTGGAGTCCAAAGTGAAAGGCTGATGAAGATGGAACAAAACAATACTGGGGAATACAATGAAATGGATTGCAAATAGCTTTTGTACAAGTTATTCACGTTTAAGCATTCTTAAACACTTTGACGTCCTTCAGTTAAAGA
Source organism: Hetaerina americana (assembly GCF_022747635.1). Classification (NCBI taxonomy): domain Eukaryota; kingdom Metazoa; phylum Arthropoda; class Insecta; order Odonata; family Calopterygidae; genus Hetaerina; species Hetaerina americana. Next base: position 110,474,435 of record NW_027286763.1, read on the forward strand.
CCATACCACCCGATCGTTTGGAGTAGCCAGACGAAAAAGGAGAAATGGAATCTGCGAAGCTTGCTCCGAACATGAAGTAACAGAACGCAAGGAGTGACGCAAGAGGGCACGCTTGATAGCCGAGTTCGCGGTCACGGCCACCTTATCTCCTGCTGAATTATCGCATTGCTCCGAAGTCCGAAGGCAAGAGTTGCTCGCGTCTAAAGAGCTAGCTGGGCACTTCGAAGACGCCCACAGCATGGTAACTTGTGTCGTCGGAGGATCTCATGGAGGCGAAGACAGACTTAGCGATTCCGGAGGATGCCAGAAGTGAATGATGTCTTTCTGGGGGAGTAGTTAAATATGATTACGGATCATTAACTGTTCCATTAGCCCATCGTTACAAACCACAAATCAAAGGCCGATCTTAATTTTTTTTCTCTCATCGAATGTTTATAAAAGTAATAGAAATTTATGAACTAACTATTTATAGTTTTGTACGACACTCACTCGTTAAAAATAATAAATATATTGGGCACGAATGACTCCAAAAGAAAGAATCCGCATTAAAATGTTTATGAAATGGCATTGAAGTCTTGAAAATATTAGACGGGAAGTTAGGGGTTGGGAGCTAGACTTGTAAAAAATTGTTGTGATAAACTGAGTAGAGTAGTTAAAGAATTAAAAGAGATATTTCGGGAATCACTCAATGGAGCGAAGGTTAAATTTTAGATTGAAGCTCTTGCATAAATTGGCAGAGCGTGTCTTTGAAAGTGATATTGAAAATGTATTATTACCCCCATCGTACTACGGTAGGAGAGATCATGACTTAATAAAATTTAAGAGATTAAGTGTGGAAGAGATAGATTTAAGGTGTAATTTTTTTCCACGAAAGGAGAATGAAAGAGAGGAAGTAAAAATGTGTTTATGGTCACATAAATATTTTCCAGCACAATATGTCATCTTTGTCGGAAACGCGTTTGCAAGCGAACGACGACTAGTGGCGAGGAACCATCTTTACAGCCAGTTAAAACAATTTTGCATGGCTACCTGAGACGCAATTGTAACAATTTAATAATTTAAATTTTGGCTAATTTTAACAATTGCGTCTCAGGTAGCCATGCAAAATTGTTTTAACTGGCTGTAAAGATGGTTCCTCGCCACTAGTCGTCGTTCGCTTGCAAACGCGTTTCCGACAAAGATGACACATTGTGCTGGAAAATATTTATGTGACCATAAACACATTTTTACTTCCTCTCTTTCATTCTCCTTTCTAACGATAAGAATACAAGCTGACTCGAACGAATAATCCTTCTTATCCTGGCCATTTCGAGGGTGAGACAGAATTTATACGAGGGTCATCCGGAAAGTAGTACCCGTTCGTGAAATAAAGACACAAAAGTAAATATTAACAAACATAAAAAATTTTATTTGAAAGAGGATACTTTAAACTACTTCTCAACATAATCTCCAAGCAAATTAAGGCATTTGTCATAACGTGTGACAAGTTTCTGTATTCCTGCTGCATAGTCCTTCGCCGCCAGCTCATTGAGATACGCGAGGGACCCATCTTGCACAAATTTTTGCATAATGCAGATGGTGTTTAACAATTTCATGAACAATTGTTCGAGAAACATTGGGAAAATGCTCACAGATGTCATCAATTGTGACGCGCCGATCGTTCCTCACGAATTCGTCAACTGAGCTCACCAGTTGGTCTGTAATGACAGACGGTCTCTCCGAACGCTCATCGTCGTGTGTGTTCCCCCTCCCCATGTTGAAGTTGCGACACCACCGCCGAACAGACGACTCGTCCATTACATTGTCTCCATACACCTCCTTTAATTGGCGATGAATATCACATGGGCGAACGTTTCTTGCATTGAGGAATTTAATCACTGCCCTCACTTCACAACTGGCGGCGTTCTCAATTTTTTTAAACATTGTAAACAATCACAGAAACAACACAGGCAATGCTAGCGTCACGCAACTTGGCTCAGAGAAGGCAGACAAGCCACTGAAGCTATCTGACCTCGTCCAGCGGCTACTCGCGTCGTCAGCACTTCATGCGGCACGAACGGGTACTACTTTCCGGATGACCCTCGTATTTTGATGTGTCCCCGAAACGGAGACCTTACGATAAGCGAGAGCTACCTTAATCCATCAAAAGATATTTAAATATGCGGCGGGTGCAATTGAAACTGATTGCTCAAAAGTCCCCGTACATTTAAAATGAAAAATATGTTATTCCATTACAGCTTCTCAAATGCAATGTACCCCGTCATGTTATCATAGTATGTAGCACATTATTTTGGATAATAATTCAAGGAATTACAAGTTATTTCAACTGCTGTAAACATAGAGTCTTCCTGTGTGCAATGCTATGACAGCCTTAATTTCTGTTTGTACTTCAAGGTTTGAACAACTTTCATTGGATAAGCTAGGCAAAGAGGCTTTCACAAGGAGGAGGGAGTTGATGACGGGTACGTTGAGTAAGGATGTTAAGAAAAGACTCGTAAAAACTTTGATATGGAGCGTAGCTATGTACGGTGCGGAAACGTGGTCATTGAAGCAGGAGGATAGACGTAGATTGGAGGCTTTTGAAATGTGGGTGTGGAGAAGAATGGAGAAGGTGAAATTGACAGAGAAGAAAACAAATGAGGAAGTACTTGGTATGGTGGGCGAAGAGAGGGGTTTGTTGGGAGCAATCCTATGGAGGCAGGAAAAGTGGATGAAGGGGGTGTTGACCGGCAGTGGGATGTTGAAGACTGTGATAGAGGGTAGAATGTTAGGTCAAAGAGGAAAGGGAAGGAACAGGATAGGGATGTTGGACGGGATGAAGGGAGGAAGAAAGTACTCAGAGATGAAGAGGGACCTGATATAGAGTAGGATGATGGATTTTGTGTTTTGTTAGGAGTAATAAAATATTTGTTTAGTAGTTGTGTCCACCCAAAAACCTACCTTAACCGGTAGATTACCTTAAAAAAAGTAGGATATTGCTCATTGGTGCGACTGTGGGTGATTACATTCGGGTGATTACGCATTGGGTTATTCATCGTATGAGAAATCAGGGCTTCTCCATTTCGAGTGGTATATCAGTTGTTTGCATGTCACGCAAAACAAGTATTGTCCGAAATTGACTTTATTTCGACGTTGGATTGATTTGGGGGGGGGGGGGAAGGGAATAACATTCACGAGGGCTCCATTATGTGTATATATATATATATACACCCACATATCCTCTCCGTCATTCGACCTTGATTTGCTCGCCCATCGAAAATTGCATTTCGCGTCGTCAAATGGGAATGGAATAGCGGGAGGGGGGGAAGGGGGGCGACCATTGTTGCCCGCTGCCTCGGCTGTTTCCGTCGCCACCAACAATGGCACTTTTTATTCCGAGGCACATAACGGAAGTGAAATGCAAAAATTACGCACTCACCGCGTACGTTCGTTGAATGTTTTATGGGCTGTTGTTAAGTGGACGTGAAAGGTCGTTTCGCGTTCGCCGTGCATATGAATGTTGTCTTGAGGCGGGCGCACGGAGGAAATCGAGGCGTACGACGGACTGTTAGTTAACCGTGTGAGTCGAATCTTATTCTCTCTTCCCCCCTCCCCCACCTCACCCTCCATCCCTCTTCATCATCATTCCCTGTGATTGATCGGTCATCTGTTTGCGGAATGTTTTGCGGTGTTGAATTGTTTTGCTATGTTGAGCGCAGGGAAGAAGTCGAGGGATTTTTCGATCCGATGAGTGGTCTTCGATAGCTGCGGAAGAAGCAAGAGGAATGGTCATTCCGAATCAGATGGAGTCGTGTGGACTTTCTATTTGAATGGGAGTAGGGAGAAGATTGATAGCGAAGAGTTCGTCGGAAGGATTCAGATCGTGGCGAGACAGTTCGTAGGAACGCGTGCTGCCGTCTTTATCTGGGGACTATTTATTTCACTCCTGCATTGACTTTCCCACCCCCTCGAAGCATTTTCAGAGGAAGAAGTGATATTGGCCTACTACTCCACTTGTGACGCTTTTTTCTGCACCTGAATGTCTTCCATTAACTTCGCACTTTTTTATTTTTGAAAGCGAAACATTTGGTTGCATCTTTCCACGGCGATGTACGTATTCACTCATGAAAATATTTTTTAAATGAAGAAGACTCCTAGTATTTTTTGTAACGACCGTTTTGTACGATATTTTTGTCCCGAAACTGGATAGCAATGCATTTTTTAAATAGGTTTGATATTGGACAATATCACGCGTTTTGTCAAAAGTTCGGAACGCTATTAGAATAGTTTCAGAAAAAAATGACATCTTTAGCAAACAGGACGGATAAAAATTCTACTTCCTTTGTTTTGCTTACGATACTTTTGAAATATTAAGATTTTTTTCCTCTTCACTCTCTCTCTCTCGGTAGTAGTAGTTTTGAGGGGAGGCGACCGACAGCTAAGGTCATTTGCGCCATAGGGGAAGGACAGGAAAGGATGAAGGGTGGAGAGAAACCCGGCGTCGGCATTAGCCTACTCTTTACGAAAGGCGCCAAGGGGTCCGCGGCTTAACGTCCCATCCGACGGACGGCGTACTCACTCAAAGTGCCCTCCATAAAGCACCTCAAGTAGGGATCGAGATACCTCTGAAAAATATTCAACACCGCCGGGATTTGAACCCGCGCCCTCAGGGTGGGAAGCCAGTACGTTAGCCCCCGCACCATCTCGATCCCCTCTCTCTCTCTCCCTCTCTCTCTCCCCCTCTCTCTTTCTCTCTCTCTCTCTCTCTTATCCTCCGTTTTGGGGATGCTTTGGCGAATGAATCGACATTTTTCACGTGATTTTGCCCAAAGTCGTTTTTGTATACTAGCCGAGTATGCGAGAATGATTTTTTTGATACTGCTGAGAAAAAAACTTTTTCCTAGACCATAAATCTCTGGTCTGTCGGAGGATAGAATAATTTAGACCCCCCAAATAAAATAAAATCCATTCGCGTTCATTTTTCGATATATCGAACGGATTATTCATCGCCGAGTCCGCCTTACGCTAATCCCCACCCACGAAATTTAATTCTTCCGCGATGGCTTTGAAACCCACGGAGAAGTTCCGCGTACTGCTGTACTAAATATTGTTCATTTCGATCAGGCGATCTCGTTTCTCGCGAGCGATGGAATCAGCTGGATGAAGGACAGCGTAAGAGAGAGAGAGAGAGAGAGAGAGAGAGCGACAGCTTCCGAATCATTTTCGCCAAATCCAATTCAGAGGTAACCAAAGCATCATCCTGGCTCTCCATCCTCACTCCTCCGCTCAGAGCACTCTTTAACTCCAAATAATATGAGAATCAAACAAGAGGAAAACGAAAATCCTTGTGGGCGGAAGAGAAAAGCTGAAAGCAGATATCACAATTCGAGGAGTGAAACTAGAGCAAGTGGAATCCATCATCTACCTGGGCAGCAGCACAGCATGGGATGGAAGAAGCTCGACCGACATCAAGCGAAGAATAGCCCTAGAAAAAAACTCATATATGAAGAAGAGGCAACTACTATGTTTAAAGAACCTAAGATTGCAAACAAGGAAGCAGTTCGCCCAAATGTTCGTGTGGAGCATGGCACTCTTACGGATCGGAGACATGGCATATTGGACCAACGAAGAATGGAAGCCTTAGAAACATGGTGCTGGAGGAGAATGCTGAAGATTAAATGGACAGACGAAGTAAAGAACGAGGAAGTATAGCATTGAAGAGCAGAAGATGAAAGGACCATATGGAGAACTCTACGGCAAAGAAGAACTAGATGGATTGGACATACCTTGAGGCACGATGGGTGAGTTAGAAACATAACAGAAGGAAAAATTGAAGGAAAAATCCCGCAAGAAAGGCCAAGAAACGAGTACATAGGCCACATTAAGAAGGACGTAAAACAGAGAAGGTATCAGGGATTGAGGGAATTGACATTGGATAGAGTAGAATGGAGGGCTGCAGTAAACCAATCATAGGTTTGAAATACTTGGGATGAATATTTTCGTCCGCGCTGAGCCCTCAACCCCTCGTTTAGGACGAATTCGCTTTCTGCTATTTCCAGTGTAAAATCGCATTCGCCTACGATCAAGTTCCTCGAAACGATGTGAGAACTGCGTGATATCGAAACCTCAAGTATTCTCAAGATGATAACTCATCATATCCGATGCCGTCCGTGTTCCGATATCAATAACGTCCTATATCCATCCATGTCTTCGTCGCCGGCCGAGTATAGTAAGATGATGGTTCTATGCAATGACCTGGGCGAACACCCGGATGGCAAAAAGTCGGTATTCATATATTTTGAAACGGAGCAATGCATTGGGCATATCCATGCGATATCGGACTGCAGTAGTCGATACAAAAAGGCCTTTTGATGGTGTGTGGTTTTATTTTCGATTGTCCGATATTCCAGTGCTGGGTGTGGATTCGAAGAAGGGAGGTAGTGTGCCTATATCGATATCACCAGAGCATACACAAGCATCGAGCCACCCCTTTATTAAATTTCGAACCTTTTTTCACCAAAAATTTTCTTCCATAAGTTCAGGGAAAACATGAAGAAAAAGACCGAAGTTTTTGTGAAATTGAAAAATGTGATATTCGGATGGGAAATATGATTTGGGAATCGGTGATTCCCGATGTTTCGTTAAATTCTGGGATCCGTTCAAGTCTGGCGTAGGTGACCGAGGGTGCAGAACTTGTAGCAACCCGAAACTGTTGCAGAATCGACGTCAGATATTGCCAGTGGGACTCGAAGCGACGAGGAATGAGTTATGCACGCGTGAATCATAAATGTGCGGATGTTTACAATGACTGACGTCGTCCTGCCCCGTCCACAGCTTGGAGAGCACTGAGACCGGATTTGCGGCAAAGCTTAACGTTCCTCGCACCTACTCCAAGTGCTTTAATCCCACTCCAACCAATAGGAGCGGCGCGGGAAATTCAATCGCATTACTTTTGAAACGCACCCTTTAAAGAAACAAGTTTCCGCGCGTTCGCGTGAATAAAGGACGAACCGTTCGGGAGTGAATTTCGGGAATAGGTGCGAATGAGGATCTAGTGATGTAGAAAATAGTAATTTATCACTGATCTTTCCTATCTACATGACGCAACTACCTCACTCATTTCCTAACCTATCTCTCCCATTTCCACGAACGCTCTTCATTCAACTATTACCCTCCGCATTTAGTCGACATTTCAAGAAACGTTATCAGTTTGTATGAAAAATAGACATGGCTAATTTCCCAGATATTTCTACTTTTTATTCATTCCCAAAACTATCTTGCTGCCTAAGAACCTACGTAGACATGAAGAACATGCCATGAGGCGATCCTTTTTAACCGGTACCGCGAAAGGCGTCGATGGCGTTTTTTGTTGCTAATGACTAAGATTTAATTAAATCGTATCGGAGAATGCCACTGACTAATTTCTTCGTTTATTTTCAGATAGTGTGCTAGGTGAAACTCTAAATTTCGAGCTAAATATTCTTTCATGGACGCTAAATAGTCGACCGACAACATTCCCGGGAGGAAGGCGACCTGAATATTATTCCCATACGTTTCATATTTCAATTGACAATAGTTATGTACATCGGATTACACGTAAGGAAATGCTGCAGTGCGGACCAGTATTTTTGGGCATTCTATTCATTCCCCTTTGAAATGACTTGGCGAGTGTACGCGTTGGTGCATCCCTATTCCTTTGAGTTAGCAGCGCCAAGCTTTGTATCGCACTGCACATGCATCGAGGAGAATAGTTTAAATGCTGCCCATACGTGGTTATGGAGGCTCCAGTCGGATTCCCTGATCAGATGACTCGCCGCACGAGAAACCGAGAAGAGTGAGAAACAGACATCTCCTACCTCGTGATATTCATGCGATATCGCACTGCAAAAGCGATTCGCAAAGCATTTCGATAGCATGCGTAGTTTTCCTGTGGTGATCCGATATTCCCATGAATAGTGTGGAAGCGGTGAAAATTGAGGACTATCATGTAAACGAAATTCCTGGAAAATGTTGTTATGATAAACTTAGTAGCGTATCCGAAATGTTAGATGAGCTAGGCTGGGAATCACGCAATGGAGCGAAGGTTAAATTACACATTGAAGCTCTTGCATATTAATTGGAAGGACGTCTCTTTGGCAGTGATGTTGAAAATGTATTATTACCCCCATCGCACTCCGGCAGGAGAGAGTAGTAGTATTTAGGGGAGGCGACCGACAGCTGAGGTCATTTGCACCATAGGGGATGAACAGGAAAGGATGAAGGGTGGAGAGAAACCCGGCGTCGGCATTAGCCTGCTCTTTGCGAAAGGCGCCGAGGGGTCCGCAGCTTAACGTCCCATCCGACGGACGGCGTACTCACTCAAAGTGCCCGCCACAAAGCACCTCAAGTAGGGATCGAGATACCATTGACAATTATTCAACGCCGCCGGGATTTGAACCCGGGCCCTCAGGGTGGGCAGCCAGTACGATAGCCACTGCATCATCTTGATCCCCGGTAGGAGAGATCATGCCAATAAAATTAGAGAGGTCAAGTGTAGAACAGAGATTTAAGATGCCATTTTTTTCCTTAGTCTGGTGTGCATTCACCCCCTGCCACACACCATAGCGGTTGCTTGCAAAGTACTAAAATTTCTAGTGCCTATAAACATCGATTTGCCCAGAAAGTTAGTGCATAATGGGGATGCATAATGTGCGGCACATGTAAAACAAAACTTCAGACGTCTCCAAGTCGTGTTACGTAAACTCAACATGTATTACGTTGCGGCGAGTTCGTAATTACGTATGACGGTACCGCCGACTACGAGCGTTGTCGATACGACGACAAACTTCGCGGCGACCCCATTCAATTTGCATGGCACGGCCCTAGCAGCCAGTCCACAACGGTCTCCCCATTCTAAAGGGGGGGAGGGAGGGTAGAAAGCCGGCGCCTATCGCAGCATTTCCTCCCCCCCCTCACCCCCTTCTCCCTTTCTCGCCCCTCCGCCCGAAACCCATTACTGCCGCACTCGACTGTGCGTATTCCGATCTCTTATTTAGTGCTGCGCCCGGGAAGGCCGCTGGGGTTCGCTTCCAAACCCCCCCCCCCTCCCCCCCGCCGTCACCATTCGCCCTCGACCCGCCATCGGGAGCTAAGCGTCCGCGAACTGTGGAGCGACTGTGGTTTTTTTGGATTGGGGTTTGTCGCAGACGGTCCTCCCGTAATCTCAGTTACCTTGAACGCCTTTGAACGCGTGTTCCGCGACTGTTACGGGGGTCTCCCTCCCATAATTAGTCTGGTGTGTACCCACCCCCCTGCCACACACCCTAGCGGAGGCTTGCAGGGCACTAAAATAAATAAATAAGACTCGAATCCAAGAGGTGAGACCATAGGGAGGAAGCTATCCACTAATCCAATTCCGCGTACCAATCCTCGTTCCCTTTTCGACCCTACGGAGTGGACGATTACGTTTTGGGCAGCGCTTCCGATAACGACTGTTTCGTTGTACCCGTCCAAAAAATAAATTTTTTTTCTTCGGTTCACCGAGTCTCTCCCAAGCACCACCGAGATCGCATGCATGGATATGGAGGGCCCTTCCATACGCGTGGGCCTCCCTTCCATTTCATTGTACCCGTCCACTCCGTGAAGGGCCCAAATCTCGTCCACGACACGTTTTCGTTGCATCCAATTAGGCAACGCGCATCGTCGTCCATTTATTCGAAAACGCCTTTAATGGCGGGGGAAGGGGGACTGGTGCTTCGTTGCCTTCGTCAAGCGACTTCGTACGCATCAGCACTCTTTGACGGTTATGGATTGCCCGCGTTATTCGGACCGATGATTTTCGTATTTGGACCTCCGTCGCCGGTCATCGTTTTTCTGATTTTTTTTCAAATCCACAATCACGCTAGTTCGCCGTGGGCGTTCGTGGGTTATTCCTGAGCGACGGGATCGGGTGACCACCCATCGCGAGGTGACAAAGGTTTCCTCATCGGACCACACCCATCCCTTGTGCTCCTCCCCCCACTCACCCCTTTCCCTCGCCCCCCCTCCACAGGGGGGATGGGGGAGGCGCGTGCCCCCGCCCTTTCCCAATTACGCTCTTCCCATCAACCGCCACCTCCAAAAAGTTCCTCTTCCCGGCCGCAGGCAACCAACCAACCAACCGACCAACCGTCTGCCAATCCCAATTCTAAGCGATTCGGGAAATTGATCGTACCTCGACCCTCGCGCCGCCGGCGAAACTTTCCCCCCTTCCACCTTCTTCCCCCCCTGCCCTTAAAGGTGTTACACTACCCCTTGCCCCCCCCCTCGCCTTTACAACGTTCAACTTGCGGTCTTCCCTCTCTCTGTATCGTGCCTCTTCCGGAGTCCGGAGAAAAGGTCGCTCGACACGGTTGTTATGGGGAACCCCGGAGGACTCTCTTTTGCTCTGGCCCCTTTCCCCCTCTCTGCCTTTCGGCGTCCTGTTTGAGTGGGGGCGGGGGTGGAGGGAGACCACCTGCGCCTCTCCCACCATCACTACCGGCACCGTCCGCCCAGGGCGGAAAGGCGGGCGATGGCTCCCGACTGTTTCACCGCGGACGGATGCAGTAGTGGCAGACGACGCTTCACCGACGTCGGGGGAGCGTCTCAACTCCCTGCTCTGACCCCCGCCCTTGTTCCATCGTAATCTGGGAATAAGTCTCATCTTTGTTTTATTCATTTTTCTGAGGAAAGGGAGGGGAGTTGATTATCGGATTCGGTCGCCGTTGGGCGCTTTTGGATATTTTCCATCCATCGACGACGGTGTGTTCCGTGTGGTCGTTGGCGTGTGTCTATTGGCGGTTACGTTATTCTTCCCCCCCCCCCCCGGACAACTAAATCCATCAACCCCTTTGCTGCCGACACCCCCCCCCCCCCGACCCCCAGTGCTGCACGTGGAGACGGGTCTATTCTTCGCCGACGTGGAGGGAATGACAGAATCCATCTGGTTGATCCGTACCCCATTTCACCGAGTCCTCGTGTCTTCCATCACTGCACCTTACGCCTTCCTTTAACCAACGGGTGCGTCGTTCGTGGTTCTCGCACCCCTTCGCCAGGTTTCCCCACTTTCCTCTTCGACGTTGGGTTCGTAATCTTAATGAAACATCTGCTCAATTCCCGAAGTCTTTCCGCTCTCCTCCCCTACCCGCGGCTTCGCCGGGTTTCCTTAGGTATATTTCCGACGTGGTTGGACTTTGACTATTTTTTAAACTTGTTTTTTTTTTATGCCGATTCTTCTTCTTCTTTATTATTTTCCCCCAAATATCATCTCCTCCAAATCCCCCTTAATCCACGACATAGACCGTTTGGAGCATATATAAATATTTTTTCCTTCCTTTCTCATTTCGGTTTTGTTCCCACGCCCTTGATGACAAAATTGAACTATATCATCGAAGCAGTTTCCTTCATTCATTCATATCTGCCTCCGCCCATTCAGGGTTTTCGACGCGTTCCTATTTAACGCACCCCCCCCCCCCCCACCCCGCGACCACCACACCCCTCCCTTCTGATTTTCTCACTTCTCCATCTCCTTTTTCTCTCTTTCCCTTCGCGTACGTTGGCTCAGCGAGACCACACACACCCCCCACCTTCCCCCGCTTTGATTTTTCCCGCCAAATCCTCCTTCGCTCGCCGAGTTTCCCTCTCCCCTCCATCTTCCTCCCTCTACCCGGCGATCCTCTCTCCCCGCTCTCTCCCTGCCTTCGCCTCCGCTCGCTACCCAATCGACCCAGTGCCGCCGTGCTTGCACCGCGTGGCTTGGCTTCCGTATCCACACCCCATCTCTTTTTCTCTCTTCCTTCCCTCTCGTGGTTCGCCGCCGCGCGCACGTGCAACTCGCCCCCCCCCCCCTCTTCTCCCCCCTTTTCCCGTTTCCCTCCCCGACCAACCCCCCCCCTTTCGTCCCCAAATGCGTCGGCTGTCCAGAGACGCGTCGCCCCCGACGACGTCGTCTCCTCCGCTCCGCCGTCGCGACGCCTGGAGCCGGCGGGAGTGAATCTGCCCTCCCAGACGAGAGAACTGGCGTCGTATCGATAGTTGTAGCAGTGCCAGCAGTGCGTGTGTGTGTGCGTATCCTCGCGGAGTGTGCTGTGTTGTGATTTGATGGTGTTGGTGTGCTCGTGGGATATCTCTGCGTCGCTGTCCCGTGGTGTTCTGTTGACCGTCACTTGTCCGTGGGATTCGTCGGGATCGTGCGTGGTGTCCAGTGTGCTGCGTTGTGTGTGGTGTGCCTGCGTGGTGTTTCGTCCGGGCCGTGACGACCGCGAGTGCCAATCGTACCCACCACTCCCCCATCTCCGGAGGAGGGAAAAAGATTCGGGACGGGGATAATTGACCCTCGTCCGGAACTCTCTCGTCTCCTCTCGGAAGCTCTTCCTCCCGACGTCCTGGTGGTCCCGGGTTCAGAGATCCGACAGATCCGCCCTCCCCTCCCCCCGGAATGGAGGTGGCATCTCCGGGGGATACTATGAGCGTGGTGATCAACGCATGGAGTGAGTATCCGAGGCGATATGGTTTGCCTCAGCGAAGTGTTCATTTGCCGGCGGCGTTTGTCGGGGTGTCGTGCGGATGCCGGCGTCACAGGCAAGGGCACATGGCCCGGCGGTGGGTGGAGGGGATGGGCTAATAGAGTGATAAACGGAAGGATGGAGCGGTGGCTCTCCCGCTGCCCTTGTGGCGCGCCTCCAACAGAGCGAGCGGTCGTCTTTTGTAAGCCGCGAGGAGTACATCGCGTCTACGTTGTAATAACATCGTTCTGCTTTTGGGAACAGAGATACGAATAAACACACCCAGGGTTCGGGTAACGCTCGAGAAAAGAACGTATTTCGCACGATGACGTGGTTTTTATGGTGAATTTACCTTGGTACAGAGGGTAATGTTTAACTTTATTCTTGCAAATGGATTAGATCAAACATTCTTTCTTCATGAAATCAATGAATGTTTCTTCTCGAATGGATTGGCGGTGTCTCATTGCCGGTGATCGTTCGTTTCGACAGTCTAACGTAAACGTTCCCGTAATTTGGGAAATGTCGAGTCGCAATTGGGTCGAGTCGATCGAAATTCGTTCGTATGCATACCGTTAGATGATTTTGAAATGGTCCGTCTACTCGGATTTTTATTATTTTTCTATCGCCAGTTAACATAAATTAAGTGAGATTTTTAGTTTGTCCCTCGCATCAACTAAGATGAATTTTCCGTTAAAATAATTCGTGTTTACTACGCTACGTACGAGATGTATGTCTTTTCGTGCGCTCTGAAAAATTTTGTCGGGACGATGAAATTCGATTTTTCGAGAGATAGAAAGAGAGACCGAGAAAACGGTGCGAAATGCAACCAAATTAAACCAGGAGCTTCCCAACGGATAACGAGTGGTTCTTCCGTGCTTCGAGAGAGAGGGAGAGAGAGTGGTCGAGTAAGTCCCGGAGGACAAAGGAGCGCGTCTTGGGCCCTCGGGGGTCCTGCCTCAAAACATTTCCCATTGTGCCCTCTCAGGTTCACGTGGTCATGGATGCAATGTTTACGTCGCGCTACCGCTGTTCGCCCCAGGCCGTCACATTTAGCCTCGGGGCACTCTCGCCCCACATGAATGCCCTCGTCTTAGGCTTGCTCAAGGTTGTTCTGCAGAAAAAGTTTTGCCGTGAAAATGTGTATCGTTAATTCTGATTTATTTTGGAATTTTTTCCCTCCCTCTTTGTATTCCCGAGGAGATCCGTATGGTAAATTTCTTTACGTACAATATACATTTTGTGAATAATTAGCGTATTTTTTTATCAACACTCACTCAAAACTGAAAATTATGTAGAATTGCTGAAGTGGATCGCGTGCAGCGTACAGGAGATAGATTTGTACCGGTAAAATATTGTTGTTATGATAAACTTAGTAGTCTATCCAAAATATAGGAGGAACTAGGCTGGGAATCAGTCAATGGAGCGAAGTTTAAGTTTAAATTACAGATTAATTCTCTGTAGAAGTAAATGACAGAAGGATGTCTCTGTAGCAGAGATGTTGAAAATTTATGATTACCCCCATCATACTACGGTAGGAGTGATCATGTCATTAAAAACAGAGAGATTAAGTGTAGAACGGATGGATAGAGAGATTGAAGATGTCATTTTTTCCACGAACGATAGGGGATCATAATAGTAACATTGTTCGACCATGGTAGGGTCATATTAGGGTTGAAATTAGGTGTGTATTTTACCCCCTGCCACACGCCCTAGCGGTGGCTTGCAGGGAAATAAAATATCTATCTGATATCTACTAGAATGGAATAGAAATCTGGGACCTGTGACACTCAATGGAGCATCAGATTTTATTTTTAAAGTTTACCAGAATTTTCCATATCATGTTTGTGTTGAAATATGGCTTTCGATTTTCACCAAATATTATACGGTCGCGTCTTGTTTCAAAATATTTTCGCGAATCTCTTAATTAGCCGTGCATTTTATGTATTTATGAATTCGCTTTTTGCGCATTTTTCATTCCGAAATGTTTTATTTCTTTTTGAATTCTTGTGATTAAAATGAACTTCAAAATTATGAATGTGACTTCTAGAACGGAGACGACGTTACACTACAAAATATGTGGAAGCATTCTATTGTTTTCCGTCGAACTTCATTGGCAAAACTAAACGCTTGGCTCTTTTCGGATTATTGATAAATAAATAAATATGATCGACCAAAATCGAGAGTCCCGCCAGGCTTTGTGATTTCAAACTTATTAATCATTTTCGATAAAAAAATTACCTCTTTCGGTAAGATGCTTTCCTTACATTGGAGGCAAAAATGGTAAGATATCTGAATGCGTCTCAGCTCAGCGGTGGTCCCTGACAAACTTGTGGTTCGGTTAAGTTCTGGATATGAAAATAAAATAAACCTTTTCATCGTCCTCCGGATTATTAAATTTGAAAATTTTAAGCTTCCGGAACAGTCTTTACTTAAGTCTTTACACTTCCCTGAGTCCCGAATTGATCGTTTCTTAATCGAGCACATGGCAGTGCGTTTCCCTGCTGTTCTGCCGGTCAAGAAGAACACATCGGGGACGATGAGTTCGCAGTGGTTGATCAAGAGGAGTTTCCAGAGATCGTTTCTTTCGGATTAGCGTTTTGCGCCAACACGGCCTCCGATGAGTGGGGCGTCGTGCGACGGGGGGATACGCTGGAAAGAAAAGGTCGAAGGGGTGGGGAAATAGCTCTGGGAAGCGTGCTACATTCATTCTTAGGATCTCCTCCCTGCTGAATATGTGCGCACTTCGTTTCGCTCGGGGGAGGAATTTCAGACGATTTAGTGTTGAAATCGGAATGCATTCGGCTAGACTCGTTCCGCAGAAAAACACACTTCGTTCCTTGGTATGCTAATTATTGCCAAACTTGTTGTGTTCGGCCGGTTTAGTCCTCTGTTACAGTTCGCATTCGGTGGAAAACATCGATGGATGGTGAACAGCACGCAACAGGAAACCGTTTTGGTTCGTGGCATTCTGTAATCGATCCGGCACGGGAGCGCGAACATTTGGTGGAGAAATTTCAAAAGCGGAATCCCTAATCAATCTTTAGCGGAAAGTTCCAAAGAAACTGCGGGAGATGCCGCAACAGTAACTTTTTTAACGGAGTCATCCGCTAATGTGCATTTCAATGTAACAATTTCAGAGTGTAAAAATCATTCGCCCTGACTGGGATTCGAACCCAGATCCCTCAATATCCGATCTAGTGCTTTAGCCACTTAAGCTACCGAGGCGTCATCTTAAACTCTGAAATTTTTGGGGCTTTTAAAGGAACAAGATGTTGTGACGAAATACCGTACATACAATGTCACAGGCATTCGTAGTCGTGCGCGAAGCGCCACAGTCCACGAGGTTAAAGCCAACTTTAAACACTTATGGTGTTTTCACTTTGACAAATTCCAAAGGAACTGCGGGAGATGCCGCGGGATCTGGGTTCGAATCCCAGTCAGGGCGAATGATTTTTACACTCTGAAATTGTTGCATTTAGCGGAAAGGTTGGTTGGTGGAGTCAAATTGTGTTTAAACGCACGAAGGGGTCATGCGTCATGTGGAATTAAGGCTTCGTACATGAAAGCAACGTGGCTGTAACTTTCTACTATATAGGTTTTTTATTTGTCTCAACTTCGATTCAATGTTGATTTCAGGCCAATCAACCGAATTTCAGCCCTTGATGCGTCATCATTCTTCGACTTCCTACTAAATTGAGTTAATTTTTGTCGGCTTGGTTTCAATGTGATTTTAGTCCTGTCATCCAGATTTTTTTATCCCGATGATGGTATATAGTAGTAAT
The DNA here is from genome assembly GCF_022747635.1 of Hetaerina americana. Lineage (NCBI taxonomy): Eukaryota > Metazoa > Arthropoda > Insecta > Odonata > Calopterygidae > Hetaerina > Hetaerina americana. The sequence goes on from NW_027286763.1 coordinate 110,490,699, forward strand.
AGTTATTAGGGGAGTCGACCGACAGCTGAGGTCATTTGCGCCATAGGGGGTGGACAGGAAAGGATGAAGGGTGGTGAGAAACCCGGCGTTGGCATTGGCCTAGCTTAACGAAAGGCGCCAAGGGGTTAAATAGTTTAACGTCTCATCCGACGGACGGCGTACTCACTCAAAGTGCCCTCCACAAAGCACTTCGAGTATGGATCAGGATACCACTGAAAGATATCCGCCGCCCTGGGATTCGACCCCGGGCCCTCTGTCCAGTCCAGTCACCCGCTTCCCTCTGGGTGGGAAGCCAGTATGTTAGCAACCGAGCCAACAGGACCCCTCATGAACATAGCCAATGTTAAATATTATCTATAATATTGATTTCGTAAAAATTATGTGCAAGGAAGACTGCTATCTTGTTTGTTTTATAATCTTTCGAACGTGTAACCCTTATCTGAAAAACCAATATCTATGGGGATCGGGATTGTGCGGTGGATAACTCATTGGCTTCCCACTGAGAGGTCCCTGGTTCAAATCCGGGAGATAACAAATATTTTTCAGTGGTATCCCATTCCCTACTCGAGTTGCTTTGTGGAGAGCACTTCGAGCGAGTACGAAGTCCGTCGGATAGGACGTTTAGACTGCGCATGACCTCTTGGCGCCTTTCGACAAGCGTAGGCTAATGCCAACGCCGGGTTCCTCTCCTGTCCGTTCTTAATGGCGCAAATGACCTCAGCCGTCAGGGTCGCCTCCCATAAAAACAACTGCCAATATCTATTCGGGGAATCATTAACCGATAATTAATCATTTTACTTGTTCTTACCATAACTTTTCAGTTTGAGGGCGAGTTAGATGCTGTATTTTAACGTAATTAAAAACCGAGGGTACTTATAGTGAGTGATACGATTGAGATGGTGGAAATTAATAGATCGTCGGCATCCGAATGGATATGATAACGTTTTGTTTCACCTGTCCACCATATCGCTTGATTTGAAAGCACTCTTCATGTCCTTGTTAAGCGGTCTTGGGTCTGATGGCGTAATGTCTTCCAGTCACCCCCTTCCCTATCACGTCGCGAGAGAAAGGCACTTACTTATTCCTCGGGGTGCTATAGTTGCATATCTTAAGGTTTCGATTACTAGGGCTCTCTGCGGTTGGTTTTGTGGCTCGAACTCCTCTTGCCCCCCTCATGCACACTTGCTAGTCATTGAGATTGCCCCTCTCGTTTCGCTGATCATAATGCATTTGCTCATGCAATGATCGAATTCATTTGTGGTAGAGTTCCCGTGCTCTTTTGATGTTTTTCAGTCAAGGGAATTAATTATATAATCTCAAGGAAGAAGATCCTAAGGCCAATAAAAATAATTACGAAGAACTCCTATACCGGTATTTCGGTCACCAGGTGACCATCAACGGGGAGAAAATCAAATAGGGCACTTGAACTAGGAAGAGGAATGTGCACAGGCACTATCCAAAGTCAAGTGGTATAGGAGTTCTTCGTAATTATTTTTATTGGCCTTAGGATCTTCTTCCTTGAGATTATATCTTTAACAGCCAATAGCTCCACAGCTTCCATTTTAAGGGAATTAATTGGTTTGCGGACGAAGTGGGAAGGATGATGATATTCTGGATGAAGATGAAACGCTTGCTCCAATGCCTGTCATTTCAGAGCGTGAAAAATAATTCGCCGCGACCAGGGATTCGAACCCGGATCCCTCGACGTCCGGCCGAGTGCTTTTTTCCAGTTAAGCTATCGAGACGTCTCCTAAAACTCTGAAATTTTTGGGGATTTAAAGGAACAAGATGTTGTGAAGAAATCCACAGGCATTCGTAGTCGTGCGTGACGCGCCACAGTCCGCGAGGTTAACGCCAACTTTTAAACACTTGGGCTTTTTGTACCTTGAAACATTCCAAAGAAACTGCGGGAGATGCCGCAACAGTAACTTTTAACGGAGTCATCCGCTAATTTGCATTTCAATGCGACAATTTCAGAGTGTAAAAATCATGCGCCTTGACCAGGGATTCGAACCCGGATCCCTCGACGTCCATTCGAATGCTTTTTTCCAGTGAAGCTATCAAGGCGTCCTCTTTAGCTTAGAAATTGTTGTCAAGTCCTTCTGAGGTGGTGTTGCCATGGGTGAATAAGGCGAGAATGTCCAGCTAGATTGTTGGCCCCTTCAATTCAAGATACGTTTCGCAATCCCCTCCCCCACCTCTCTCCTTTGTTCTAAATATAATTTGTTTTGGGTGGAACGAACGCTACCTTTGCCAAGGAAAGACTATTTGTAACAGGTCTCACGGGTCCCGTACACGTTGAGAATGCAGCAATAGGTAGGTGAACATACTCTATGACGGGTAGAGGATTTCATGATGAAAGTTAAGTTTGCCTCATAATTCTTTTCAATATCCACTTCTTCTGCGACAGGTTATGCTTTAATTTTCGACTGGGACTGAAATGGGCTTCCAGACGGAAACAAAATGGCAGTGGTTGCATAGATTTATACTAATCCACAAATGATTGTGTTGGAAAGAAAATGTGGGTGGAAAATGAATTGAATTCAATGCCTTTTATTAAATAAGGTGAGTAGGGGGCACACTCACTCATAAAAATGGAAGAGTTGTATGAATAGGAATTAATGAATTGTGAAAGAGAGAGGAATGTATCGAGTGGTAATAGACGGAAGTATGAAATAAGTCGGAGAATCCGTAGGTTGAATGAATGGCTGGGAATCGAAGAAAATCGCATGAGAGAAAATTATTTGCGAGGAAGGGGTAACTCCGGAAACTCATGTTAAATACGGTCAAAGAGACGCTCCAAATAATGAAATACATAAGATCTCGAAAGTGTAAGAACGTGGTGGATGACTCGATGATTGAGTGAACGAGAGAGCGCTGAGACATGACGCAAGGGTTTTCTGAATGTTCGCTTATGTAGTTTAGACGTGTCGACGGCTCGACCGTCATCAATATATAAACATAAGGTACCCTAGGCCCATTTAAGGATAAAGGGATCGTGACTGCATTGGTCAATATGTCACCCCGTTCTATGTATTGGTGAAGAGCGATGAAATCAATGCAACACCCACTCATGCATGAGTTAATAAACATATATGATGTTATTATACGGTTTTTAAGTAATAAAGGTGTTTTTTATAATCATGTTTGAAATGTTGGAACTCATCTTGGTTTAGTTCTAAGGCGCCAACTTTAGAGACTATTTGGTTTTCGCCGTCATTGCCCGCATATCATTTAAACGAAAGCGGGTATGTGCTGAAATGCGAATTCCGCTGCAATTCTTGCGCAATTGCGCACATGATATCAGTTTTTTCTAGATAACGGAACCTATGTTTCTGGACCATTAATCCCCAATTCATCCAGTGTTAGTCATCCACACGGCCATTAGACCATTTATTAAATAGTGGATTTTCGATGTGACTCTCTGTAAATCCTAAAATGGGTAAGGCGCCATTTAATCATCGTAATTGTGATAGATTGCATTAGAGCGCATTACATAGGGGGGACGTTTCGTCAAAATTGCGCATAATTGACATCTCGATGACGACCCATCCTCTTCGAGAATCGGTCAATTTCGTCGTTCGCTTGCGTCCACTGGATTGACCTAGCTTATTACCTGCCACTCGAGCGGGTTATCCAGGGAGACGTAAAACTGCCCCCAGGGTGTTTCCACGTGAAGCACCAGTTGATGCGTGTCGCCAGCGAGAGGAGAAGTGTCCTCAGTTTGTGGGGAGTGGTTTAATAGAAAGGATGATATGTCCCAAGGGCGAAAGGGCCTCCGAAGAAATTGGTGGTCCACACACGCGCGCTCACACAGAGTCGTCAATTGTGAAGTTTATTGATGTTCCATCTCTCCCGTGCCCCGAATCCCCCGCCCCCCACCCCTTCTCACGCTTTCGTTTTCTCTCGACCGTGGCGCTGCACTTTTCATTTCTGCTTTTTCCACTCCTCGGAGGAAATTAATTGAGCCAAGTGAAATGGTCTATCCCGTCATTGAGAGCGCAATTGTCAATTGCTGCAATCCGATTCGTTTGTTGCGGTTCTTCTACGAAGGAAGATTCTCTCTCTTGCTCAATCGGCGTGTCGTCTCTCGCCCGCCTCTAAGCGCTCTCGTCTTCTCCGTCTGCTGTTGTCCACGGCCTCCCTTGATACCCGCCACCCATTCCACACTCACACCTTGAGCTGCGACGAGCACGCGGAGAATTCCCGCGGCAGAGATCTCTAAGCCTCTTTGATTCTCTGCTATTCCATTCCTTCTTCTAGAGTTGATTGAACGGCATTACCCAAATTCCCCGCTGTCATCGTACGTACACGCTTGTATCGTGAAAAACGGCGGTACACACCGAGCATACGTTTCCATTTGTTTATTAAACAAAATATGGGGATCGAGATGGTGCGGTGGCTATCGTACTGGCTTCCCACCCAGAGGGCGCGGGTTCAAATCCCGGCGGTGTTGAATATTTTTCAGAGGTATCTCGATCCCTACTTGAAGTGCTTTGCGGAGGGCACTTTGAGTGAGTACGCCGTCCGTCGGATGGGACGTTAAGTTGTGGACCCCTTGGCGCCTTTCGTCAATAAGAGTAGGCTAATGCCGACGCCGGGTTTCTCTCCACCCTTCCTCCTTTCCCATCCATCCCTAATGACGCAAATTACCTCAGCTCTCGGTTGCCTCCCCTAAATACTATTACTTTATTATTAATTTAAGTGAATCAAAAGGATAACCCAGAATACCTTTATTATAAATAGGTATTCTACCAAATTCCAAAGAAACTGCGGGAGATGCCGCAACAGTAACTTTTAACGGAGTCATCCGCTAATGTGCATTTCAATGCAACAATTTCAGAGTGTAAAAATCATTCGCCTTGACTGGGATTCGAACCCAGATCCCTCAATATCCGGTCGAGTGCTTTAGCCACTTAAGCTACCGAGGCGTCCTCTTGAACTCTGAAATTTTTGGGGCTTTTAAAGGAACAAGATGTTGTGACGAAATACCGTACATACAATGTCACAGGCATTCGTAGTCGTGCGCAAGGCGCCACAGTCCACGAGGTTAAAGCCAACTTTAAACACTTATGGTGTTTTCACTTTGACAAATTCCAAAGAAACTGCGGGAGATGCCGCAACAGTAACTTTTAACGGAGTCATCCGCTAATGTGCATTTCAATGCAACAATTTCAGAGTGTGTTAAAGATATGGTTTTGGATGATCGCAGCCTATACAAGGGTACAAAGATACATTTATTTGCGAAACTTGTTTGCGGCACATCTCTTGTAATGAAACACAAGCTGATCTCCGATACAACAGCAACAACAGCCCTTCTTCTATTCCACATGCTTCCATCCCTATCCTATTCCTCCTCCTAAGTCCTCCTCCTCCCGTCTATCACTGTACTATATTCTTCAATATCCCATGCCCAATCAAAACGCTCTGAATCCGTCTTCCCTGCTTCCTTTGGATTTTTCCCAGCAATCCTCTCTCCTTCGCCATCATGCCTTGCATTTCTTTGTTTGTTCTCTCTCTCTCTCCATTTCACCTCCTCCGTCGTTCTACGCACCCACATCTCAAAACTCTTCAAGCCACGCTCTTGCTTCAACGACCATGTTTCCGCGCCTCCCAAAACCACGCTCCAAGTCAAAAGTTTCAACGAACCTTTTTTTTTTGACATCTTTCCTCAATTTAATTATAATAAAAAATTACCGAGCAAAATATTTATTAATTTATTCATTTATCGACTTAATTGGGCGAGGTTGAGACTAATTGTCTCTACTTCCACCTAACCTGCAAAATAATGCATATATAAAATGAAATGTGGAATAATTTATCAAAAATATTCAAAGCATAATGAAAAAATGCATCTAAAAACTAAATATTCGATGGTTCCTGCTTCACATTATATAAATATAGGTTTGATCTACTCGCCAAACAACGACTCGCACTCTCTTTATTTTTACACAATCCCATGTCATTCCATAAAAAGACTTGAGTTTCCATAAAACGTTGTGATTTTCACTTGCTGCTGACACACTTCGGTGGTGGCGCTCTCTCGGAGCACGGATGGGAAATGTTATCGTTGCCCAATGTTTAATTCCGGAGCGACATTCCAATGACTCTGAAAGCGCCTTTCTTCATCGTAGAGCAGAAGTCGAAACCTCAATCGCATAGATGAGCCGAATCTATGGATTACAATCAACCTTTTTATGCACGTGGGGATCCACTCGGGATTTGCTTCGCCCTTTTCTTCCTGGATCAATCAAAGATGAGTCTCTGTTAGATTTTTTGGCATTCGTCTCCTTTGGCATTAATTTTCTCTCGTACACGGCGATTGGCGGCGATGCACCAGACCAAAATTTCGGGGTAGCATCGTATATCTACGTACTGTGCTAAATTCATACCGTTCTGCAGTCAATTGACGCGAAAGAAAGCAGGAAAACGGAGTCCTCCTAGCAACATTCCCGCGGCGCAGAGCATGCCGGAAGTCAATCTAGGTATCTGTCCTTTGTCCACCTACCCTATGAACTACTCGACGCTAGCTGGCACATTTTGTAATTGATTTGGAAATGGGAAAGGGGTTGTTAGATTAGGAGTGAGAATTTACGTTTGTTGCCATAACGATTTGTTTACGTAAAAAGGAAGTGCCTAAATCTTCTTGCACTTCAACCATCCTTTAGGACTACGTTGTCCATTCCGATCGACAAATACAGTAAGCGATGAATGAATTGCTCATTGAACCTCGCACATGAATTGATTCACTCCAATGTTTTTTTTGTAACAACTCCGATGCGCCGTCAATTGATGTTCCCCAACGATTATCGTTTGAAGCAATGCGACGGCGTTTCTCATCTTTTCACGCAATTTTTCCTGCGATTCAAGCTTCAATGAGTCAGGTTTACTTTTGTTTTTTTCTTAGGGCACCAATTGGTGTACTGGGTGATGTTGAATTTCAAGTCTAGGGATTGGTTCATACGACACTGGGTTCAATTTTAGTTGATGGCTTCTCCCCATCCCCAGACACAGAAATCTTACGTCCAGTGCATTAACGTGGCATGTCGTTCGCCAGAAATCCGAATACGCGGCAGATATCCGTGGATATGGAGTGGAAATCAATCAGCCTATCCGTAATGGCGACAAATACCTCGGCAATCGATTTCCTGCCTTTGCATGGAATGACACATTCTCCTCTAATTGTCGTGGTTTCGTTATCAGTCGAGAGCGCATGCGTAATTCTCATTTGACTTGCGACGACTCATTCATTCAAGGTGCTCTTCCTGTTTAAAGGTAGGTTTTGAACTGTCCCCGACGACTTTTGTCTTCCAAGTATTACGGAAAATTCGTCTTTCTTTACCTTTCATTTATACCCTTCTTCATTCCTTCGTAACCTCTTGAGTGCCCGCAAGCTGTTTAGCAAAACTATTCTCTTCCTTCCTCCATAGTACTTAATACCCATTGTTTCCCCTTCTCTCATTCCCTCATTAACATTTCCACTGCCTCCCAACATTCATTCCATTCTCTCTCTATGCCTTTCTCGTGATTTCCACCTGACCTTCCTCTCCTATTCGTCCACTCTATTCCAAAACTCTTGGACATTGTCTTCCTCTCTTTCCAATTTATTTTCTCGTGCGAATTCACATCTCAAAATCTCTAATCTACGCTCATTCTCTTGCCCCTAAGACCCATGCCATGGCATTACATGATACCCTGCTTAGCCACCGCTGGGATGGGTGACAGGGGGTGATTACACACCGGAATAATTTGGATCCAAATCACTCCTCCCCCTTAGGCAACTTCGTTCCGATCCTTTATCGTTCGTAGGAAAAATGGCATTTTAAATCTATCTGCCCTACACTTAATCTCTCTAATTTTATTCACATGATCTCTCCTACCGTCGTCCATTTCGCATACTCGCAAGCACCACGCGCCATATTAAAGTCGTTTGCGTACGATTATATTGACTAATTGTCAAACTCCAGTTATTATTTATTTGACTGAGTATGGGATCCAAGAGCCGGTGGGAAATTGCGTTCGGTCAGTTTTCAAATTTCGGTTTTCCGGACAGTGATGCTCGCTTTGCATTTGAATGGAGGACTTAACATTCAATATTCAATTTCATCATCCTTCATCCGCCGGCTTTCTCATGGGCCTAGAGTCAATGCAGTGATGCGGAGGAAGTACCTCCGGCGTACGAGTTGGAGAGGCATCGTTAAGGGAGGCATATGACGAGGCGTAGGGTAGGGCAATTGGGTGTTCGTGGGACGCCGCGACCTGTGATCGCAGTCAGTGGCATCCACGTGGATTTCGGACACGAAACACAATTATTTCTCCTTAAATCTCCGTAGCGATCTCAGGTCGACCCGGAAATAGTCCTGCTGTCATTTCGCACTGGCGACAAGGACCCCGCGGAGGGCACTGGCAGTCTGAACCGGGCGAATTCCTTTCGGAGGCGGAGAGAGAGAGAGGGGGGGGGGGGGTCCTTAATGGTTCTTTTGGCGGGTGTTAACGCAGTGCAACGTCCTCGCTTCATCGTCTGACCTCCGGAGGGGAGACCGTTTCGCAAGAGTTCGTATTTCGGTCTCTACCCGGAGATGGGAATGTTAGAAAGTGGTCGTGTTTCTTCCGAAACGGCGCGGTGTCTTTGCGCCAAAGAATACCCTTCCACCCGGCGGCCGTGCGACAATCCAACAGGTTTGAGTCGCTATTATAATCTTAAAAAAACGAAATGAAAAGAGTGAGACTTCGTTCAATTCACTCGTAATGTGGCGAAGCGAAGTGTGCTTCCGTCGATTTCCCTTCCTCTCGAACACCAGGTGCACATCCTGGTAATTGAATTGCAATCGAAAGGTTCACTTTTCATTTATTTCTTGCTTTCTTAATTTTTTTTAGACGGTGTTTGAAAGTCGAGAGAAGCGAACCGAATCAAAACAGTCCGACTTTCAAAAATTGGACGAGGAGGAGGAGGCGATCTTAATATTAATTGAGGGAATTATTCCACTTGCATTTTCTTCCAAGTGAGCCTCCCAAACTATTCAAGAACTGTCTCGAATACTTTGACCGACGAGTGAAGCGTTGGCGTGGGTATGAGACAGTCGGGGTACCTCTCCTGGCACGTGTGTCATCCTGTCGTGCATTTAACTTCTTTTAGTAGTTTTTTCTTCGTAAGGTAATTTTTAGGTGAGACCATACCATCGTCCAGACCATGCGTCCAGAGTGGTCTTCAGATCTTATATTTGTTTTCTGGAGAATCAATTACACCAAACGGTGGTTTGATGCGGTGGATAGTGTGAAATGACTTTCGATTCCGGGAGCCCGGGTTCGAATTATGGCGGTTGCAGGATTTTACAGTGGTGTCCCAATACCTACTTGGAGCTCTAGGTGGAGAGTACTTTAAGTGAGTACTCCGTCCGTCGGATGGGACGTTCAATTGTGCGACCCCTCGGAGTCTTACATTAAGAGTGGTTTAATGCCGACGCCGGGTTTCTCTCCATTCTCTCCCAAGTCTCTTGAAAACCAAACTCCTCACAAATTTGCCCTCCTCTCTCTCTCTCTCACGACGGAACTGATTTTATCTCTCGTTCGCCTCATAGCTACCTCTACTGCATACGAGGTGCGTCCAGAGTGGTCTTCAGATCTTATATTTGTTTTCTGGAGAATCAATTACACCAAAAAGTCGAAACTTCTGCTATTTCTCATTACAATCTCCCTGTCGACATACGCACCTTTCACGTCGGCGCCACCTTTCCACGACCGCGGTGGAACCTTTCTCTTCGAGTTCTTTTTGCTCATTGGAAAATGACTGACGCGTCGGAGCTCCTTGATTTCGTTGTCACCCGACGTTCGGCCTTCTTTGACATATCACACCCGCGAACGCACTTTAATCACACATCCGTAACATCAACGTCGCATTTCGCCATCAATTGGCGATGAATTTCGATGGGTGGTACAAAAACTCACAATTAGAGGACATGAATGATTACAAGCTATCATTTTACAATTAACAACTTCATATTTAAACGATAAAAACGTCCCTCACTCTGGTGAAATCTGTGCGAACCCCTGTGAACTGTAAGATGTAGCCATCCATGCATTGTATTCATAAACATGACTTCGTATGCCGGCATGTCCAACCTCTTGAGAGCTAATGTTGACTGAAACAACGACGATTTTTCGTTGTATTTTAATCATGAGTATGAGTAAAGAACATCGATTTCCGTATTTTAAAATCATTTTGGCGTGGAATATAGGCTTTCTTTTTGTTATTCCAGAATGGTTGACGAGAAATACCGAGTAGTTTCTGGACGAGAAGGATTCTAAGGGACGCTTCACTGCGTCACCGTGATTTAACTACAATGAAACGTGGATGTTTTAATGTTAGTATTATGAATGTTGTAGTAGTTTAACCTCCGCCATTTGTACTCGTAACAATATGCCTAAATGGGCGAGGAGGCTTCCGGCTCCATTCAACTGATCGCACTTTCAACGTTAAGTCTAATTGTTGGTTTCTAGCGCAGTTGTTGAGAGGGAATGGAGAGAATTCTTTGCATTTTTAAGTTCCAATGGAAGTTCATGCATGCATGTAAACACCGTGGAGTGCGTCTAATAAAAAAAGGCATGTTGTGATATTCGGTCGAAAGGGACGTTATCAAGTGGATCTTTGATAACGTCCGAAGCGGAACGCGTGCCTGGGGCGTTGGGGGGATTAGTTAGCGTCTCCGCGGGGTCACTGGGTCATATCTCGATGCAGTAGAGAACACCACCGCGGTGGCACTTATCGCGCTCCTCCAGCTGGTTCCCGTGAGAACGCGGCCGCAATCTCGGCGAAAAAATCTTGTCTGTCCCCTCGTCGTCTCCCTCGTGTTTGTTACTGCGTCGTCTCCCTCGTGTTTTATCTCCAGGACATCCAAAATAAACTGGCGATATTGTTTTCACGAAAGGGGAAGTCTGGATAATGGAGTAGTGCGTCTTGAATGACACTTCGGTTGCCGTTGATCGCAAACCTTTTGCCTCAAACCCCTTTTCCTGAAATGGTACACATATATATATATATATATATATATATATATATATATATATATATATATATATATATATATATATATATATATATATATATATATATATATATATATATATATATATGGGGACGTTTTCTCGTGAATTTGGGAAATAGCGGCAATAGGACCAGAATGCGTCGCATTTAGCACGTGCCACAATGCAATGATTTTCATTATTTGCCAATTCTTATTTTTTCTGTGGGTCGGGATGTCGCCCTGTAATTTTCATCACCCCCCCCACTCGAAAAGGCCTCCCTTTCTTCAATATAATGTTTTGGCATGCGTTGCTGTTTTATTTAAATGGAGAAAATGATCCGCGTAGTTCAATTCCGGGGTGAATATGAATTTCAACTCATTATAGACAAAAACTCCTCTTTGTCGATCTGCTAGAAGACTTCTTAATGAATCTATGCGATCGTAGTTTAATATTTTTCAAATGTAATACACTAATTAATTTCAAATGCTAATTCCAATCCGCATTCAGTGGAGCTTTTGTCGACATTAATTTGGTGTGTGATATAGGTTATAGTGATATCCCGCGCAGCTAAAGTTGTTCTCAGGATCATAAACAAAAGGATAGAGAGTAGGGCAAATGATTACTTAGGGGATGATCAGTTTGGGTTTAGGAAGGGGAGAGGTACGCGTGATGCCATTGCAGTAATGAGATTATTAATCGAGAGGAATATAGAAAACAAGGAGGAGGTATTTGCCTGTTTCGTAGATTTCGAAACAGCGTTTGACAGAGTGAACTGGGAAAAACTAATGAGTATATTGCAGAAAATAGGAATAGATTGGAGGGAAAGGAGGCTAATCCGCAACCTGTACATGTCTCAGACTGCTCAGTTGCGAGTGGGGACCGGGGAGTCCGGATGGGCAGTATTAGGAAGAGGTGTAAGGCAGGGTTGCCCATTATCACCGTTGCTGTTCAACCTGTATGCAGAGGAAATGATTGAAGAGGCATGGGAAGAACTGGAGGTAGGAATGAAAGTGGGCGGGGAATTCGTAAAATCAGTTAGGTTTGCTGATGACCAAGCTTTAGTTTGTCAGTCAGCCAAGGGGCTGCAAGCATTGCTTAGTGAATTGGAAATTCAGTGCGACAGGTATGGGATGAGAATCAATATTAATAAAACAAAGGTTATGCGATTTTCTAGAAAGAAAAAGGCTAAGCTTAACATTAAAATAGGAGGGCAAAAACTAGAGCAGGTAGAACAGTTTACGTATCTCGGCAGTGTTTTGAACCAACACGGTCAAAGTAGTAAGGACGGAGAAGAATTGCGCTAGGGAAAGAGGCTTTCACAAGGAGGAGGGAGTTGATGACGGGGACGTTGAGTAAGGATGTTAAGAAAAGACTCGTAAAAACTTTAATTTGGAGCGTAGCTATGTACGGCGCGGAAACGTGGTCATTGAAGCAGGAGGATTGACGTAGACTGGGGGCTTTTGAAATGTGGGTGTGGAGAAGAATGGAGAAGATGAAATGGACAGAGAAGAAAACAAATGAGGAAGTACTTGGTATGGTGGGCGAAGAGAGGGGTTTGTTGGGATAAATCCTATGGAGGCAGGAAAAGTGGATGAAGGGTGTATTGATCGGTAGTGGGATGTTGAAGAGTGTAATAGAGGGGAGAATGTTAGGGAAACGAGGAAAGGGAAGGAACAGGATAGGGATGTTGTACGGGATGAAGGGAGGAAGAAAGTACTCAGAGATGAAGAGGGACGTGATGTAGAGTAGGATGTAGATGTTTTGCTAGGAGTCACAAAATATTTATTTAGGAGCTGTGTCCATCCAAAAACCTACCTTAACCGGTAGATTACAGCTTAAAATGAACTAATTTTAGCGATCAAAAAGTAGAGAGGAAGAAAGTAGTCAGAGATGAAGAGGGACCTGATGTAGAGTAGGATGCTGTGTTTTGCTAGGGGTCACAAATTATTTAATTAGTAATTATGTCCACCCAAAAACCTACCTTAACCGGTAGGTTACCTAGTAATAATAATAGGTTATAGTATTCTTTTGTTCTAAATTATTAAAAATAATTATCACATTATTATTATTTGCTATTATGCCGTTTTAAGGTACAGGGTGTGTTCTAAAAGTAATGCAATTATTATTTTTTTAAAGTAATATATTGAACAGATTTGTACAAACTCTTAAAACTCTTCAAATTAATGTCCTTGGGCCTCTACTAATTTTTTCCAGCGACTCTGTCACGACCTTTAGTTTTTGCATGGACACAGCCTACGCACGGGACACCGATACATTAATTTGCCTCTTCTAACGATATACGTAACTACCGACTTCCGAGACTGCAATAAACCTTTCTTTGATTCTTTATTTTCTTCCTTCGTCCCGTCCCATCATGCCTATCCCATTTCTACCAATCCCTCGATATCCTGGAGTTCTCCCCTCTATTATAATGTCCATCGCCAGGCGGAGCGCTTTGCTAAGAAAAAGAGATTTAAACCATAAAAGGCAATAGATTAATTGAACGCTCTATTGAGGGATTATAAAAAGCGAACAGGAATTTCAAATTTAAGTAATTTGACTAACGGATAGGTATACAATCAACAGATGCTTCAAAAGTGGTAAAAATATACATCCATTACTTATGAAATGGACTCTCATTCACCTAGTTATGTTTGAATTGTCATCAAAACTATTGTTTCTAAAAAATGGAGGAATAGGCTTTCAGCATCGAAGGTGCGAGGATAACGTCGGTCACTGATATTTTAACGTTCCCATACCGACCCCCCAACAGCTGCTGCTCCACCTAATTTGTAATGCTGCTTGAGAGTTGCGTTAAGTATTTGTAGTTAACGTTCAGTCCAGGAATCTACCCTGATTTTAGGAGACCTCGTTATTTTTCAGCAATATATATATATATATATATATATATATATATATATATATATATATATATATATTTCCAAGTACATCCTCGTTCGTGGATTAACGGCAAGATATCGATTCGCAGTATTGAAAGAAGCGCCATGCACTTCACATTTTTTTGTCTTAGTCAAGTGCATGAAATGGTACGATGCATCTCAAAATTCTTTCGATGAGGGTTTCTTTCAGTAGGTTTATCTTCTCCATTCATTTTTCTGCACATAAATTCACCCAGATGAAGGGTGAGCGTGCCATTTCAATCCATCCCATTTTACCGTCCGTCAGGGCTCTGCTTATCCCAAACTGATCGCTTATTCTCATCTGTGCGTGGGTGTTTGGAGTTGACCGGATGACTCATTCCTTTGGTGTATTCTGTCTTAATCTCATATTGCATCATCCCCGTGACACCCGCACAGGGAGGAGGCCTGTAACGCGAGGAAAGCAGTAATTTGGAGTGACGGGAATGTATAACGTGACAGCACCAATTTTTCTCGAGAGCAAAATGATTGATCCATCCGTACATCAATCCGTGGGTTGGTTTGGCAGTTGAGATTTCACCTTCGACCAAGTCCTGCGGTGTGTGCGGAAAACTCACTAATGGGGAGGAAGTCACGCTTACCCTCGGCCTATTGCGGTTCTCCTGAAAGTACTGTCATCCAGGAAATGGCGCACAATTGGGCTTAGTCGACAGAGCATCACCCGAAAATGAGCCCAGCACCATCATCGACCCAAGACGCTAGCATGCATAGCCCCCTCGCAAAAGATATGAATTCATAACATATTATTATTTGAACCGAACCCTTTATCCGAAAACAAAACAGTGCAAAGGAAGTCAGCTGTTTTATTCGTATTCTCCATGGCGTGCCTATCACATCGCGACCGTAATAATATGAAATTGAATTTTTTAATGGAACTCCTATGTTCACTGTGAAATCATACAAATTATTTTAATTAGTTTTGCAATTACTTTCTTGCAGAACTTTTCGTATTTATTCATAAGACTTTTTCATCAGTATAAGCTTTAATTATCGTCCTAGCTCCTAATTTCTTTCCTTATAGTGCTTCCCACGAACAGAACATAATGGATTACAGGCGTCTTTCGACATGTCTCTCTTCTCTTTCTCCTTTTTCACTGTTTCGATTCTCTAAATTTCTTGATCTACTTATCAATCAGTAAATTCTTACTAATCATCTATCTAATACACCTAGCTTTTCCTCACGCTGCTGTAGTTCCTTATTTACCAAATGACATAATAAACAAATATGCATTTTAATTTATATCCTTGGTCCTTTTTCAAATAATTCACTCAATTCGCAACGCATTTCTCAATTCTCTACCATTACGGCCTTTGCGTGTCTTTAATGTGTGGACAGCATTTGAGGTCCAATTTGAAGTTAAGTTATGAGTGATGTATGCGTTGACAAAGAGAATAAATGTGTGCTTGATAATTTATGATATCGTACGATATGTCGGTGCACAATGTTTTCGTAATCGCTCGCCTTTGTGTTTTTTTGTCTTTAGCAGGATGGACTTCGTGGTAATTATTCTTCGTTTCGTTCATTAATTCGTCACTTGACGCTATTTATTCGTCAATTTGATTTGCTGCATCACTCCTTATGTTTTCTCACGCGATGAAATCTCGTTGTGATATTATTTTGCTGTGTTTCAATCCACCTTTGTTCACGCAAAATTGTCGGTATTCTAGTTCAAAACTCGGAAATTAAGTTTTAAAGAACATTTTAAAACGAGCTTCCTTTGCGCCCAAAGTTGAAATTCTCCTTTTCTTTCCTCCTCCGTGAATTTTGCACTGGCATTTTCCGTATAAAATTATGTTTTTTTCATTTTTTTTAAAGCGCCGTTTTGGCACCGTCGCCACTGATACCCGCCAGGGACGGACCCTCCCCCGCTTTGCTCCCTCCCTCATCCTTGATTCTGTTTTTTCTTCATCCGCCCCTGGGAACCGACGGAGAGAGAGAGGAGGGGGGGATACTTTTATGGCGTTCTCCCTCACGACGACATTTTTATTGCCGGGCAATAGTCGCACGACTTCCCCACGTCTTCCCTCTTCTTCATATCGCCTTTAAGCCTTCTTTTTTTTTAATTGCTGCTTTGTAAGCCATTTTCCATTCGGAGGAAATGCATCGCAGCAATATAATATTTATCGTCTGTAAAGGACAATTTAAAAAAAAACCTAATTTCTCTTTTTTCGCCTTCCTTCAAGCCTACGTACGCTCCGCGGTTCGCGAGAAATCAGTTTTTAATAAGGTTTTTTTTGCGGAAGGGGGAGTTAAGGCTTCCGTGTCTCGCCATTGTGTTTATGTGTGTGCCGTTTCTCACTCTAGTTTACCACGGCACCGTAGAACGTTGACTTTATTTGAAGGGCTCGCCTTCTTTCTCAGCCTTTGACGTGGAAAAGTTACCTTTGGCCTTTTTTTTTTTGTTCTTCTGGTGATCATCCACGATCTCCATTTGAATTCCACAAGTAAAGATTGCGGGAAAGAAAGTTAATTTGAAAGATTGCACATTTCAAATGCATCAAAGCAAGTGCTCAGAAACTTTCGTGTCCCTGAAAAGCACCGACCCACTATGGATTCGAAGTGAAGTTTACGTCTTGTAAGTGCCTCGAAACCAAGTTCAATGCTGCCAACCAAAAGTGAAAATATTGTGCGTAGATATTCCCAAGGGTTTAGCCGCGCGGAAACTATGTACTGAACCCAAACGTGAGCAATGGATGCTGCTGCATGGCCTTATGTAATACCCTGCAGTAATTTACTTAATATACTGACATTCAATGACCAAGATAATTTATATTAATTCTTAATTCAGCAGCTTCGTTCTGCCAAAAAATGCACAAAAGCAATCGTACCTTTGTATTCATAATGCCAAGTTTTTTCGTCAAGAACTGGTTAACTCTCCTGTTGAATTGCAAATACCCATCGGGTGTCATTATGTTTTTCACAATACTGAGAATATTTCGAACAATATAATAATGTGTAAGTACTGCACCGTGTTTCAAGTAAGCGTTGCAGTCGTGGGATAGTTAAAAAAAAATAGATAATTTCACATTCCAGGAGGTGTTTATTTTCTTTCTCCCGCAGAATTCCCCTTAAAGAAACGTATCCGATATTAGTTTGCCTGAAGCTGATTTTGAAGACCTCCGAGTAGTAGTTGTAGTTTTTAGGGGAGGCGACCGACAGCTGAGGTCATTTGCGCCATTAGGGATGGAAGGGTGGAGAGAAACCCGGCGTCGGCATTAGCCTACTCTTTACGAAAGGCGCCAAGTGGTCCGCAGTTTAACGTCCCATCCGACGGACGGCGTACTTACTCAAAGTGCCCTCCACAAAGCACCTCAAGTAGGGATCGAGATACCACAGAAATATATTCAAAACCGCCGGGATTTGAACCCGGGCCCTCAAGGTGGGAAGCCAGTACGTTAGCCCCCGCAGCATCTCGATCCCCTTGAAGACCTCCGAATCTTATTATATCTTCACTGGTGTAATCATTAATCAGTCGCTTCCCTTGTCTTCCTTATCCCCGATCGGCTTTCTTCTCTGCTTTCCTTGGGGTGGAAATGTTTTTGATACCCTCGCAGTCTCAAGGACTGTGGAAGTATCAAAGGAGGAGTATCTCTCCTTAGTCTCCTCGATATCTTTATCGTATATTCCCGAATGTCGTGGTGTTTAAATTAAGATTAGTAGAAACCATGCAGAGCTGAATAATGGGTTAGTGTGATGTATGAAATTCCAAGAAACTACGGGAGATGCCGCGACAGTAACTTTTGAAACGGAGTCATCCTCTAAATGTGCATTACAATGCAACAATATCAGTGTGTAAAAATCATTCGCCTTGACCGGGATCTCGGTCAAGGTCAATAAAATTGTGGCATTTCATAATATAGTTTTAAGGAAACGGCTTAGGTTGAAGAAGTATCCATAATAAATGAGTTTATAATTTTTCACAGACTTTATTTTAAGCTACATTGCAGTTCACCGACTTGCGGCATCATCAGGTACATTTAATATTGACGTAAACAATTCCACGAAGTGGAGTTTGAAAGTTTTAGGTATTTATAGGAAGGAGAAGTGTTTGGAGATCTTTTGTTTCTAGTTAATTGAGACTAGTGGAATAGTGTGTGCAATGGTCGATGGACGATCGAAAAACCAACCTTAACGCGGGAGATTAAATCGCGGTTATGTTACTATCGCTGTGTCACTGAAGTTTATGAATTCGAATACTCCTGGATCCATTGATCTTATCTTTGATTGCACGTCGTTGCCATTAGAATGTAAGTGAGCAGTTGTGTCCCATTGTAATTTTGTTTTTCTTTGTAATTTATAGGCACTGTTAGTGGACTGAAAGTGTTGACGGGTTGCGGACTACAGCGTTCCATTGTCGAATTGTTCCGCCATTGTAAATATTTACATAGTCGTCACACTACCAGTTTTCTTGGATCCTCAAGCTGTATAGTTTTTGCAATGAAAATATTTCCTTACGTGGAATATTTTGATGGTGGGCAGTAAGTTTTAGATCGTCGTGGAATTATGAAGTATTGATTTCCGACTAGTATTTACCTCGTAATCCAAATCTTCGCACAAACCTTTTTTGTCGGGTATTGTAATCATATTTGACGTCCATTAACTTTAAATTGAGTGGGTTTACTTGTGTAATAAATTGCAGACAGTGCAAGATGCATATGAACATGGGAGATCATCCAAAGATTTAAACCGTGGCTTGCCTTTTTTGGCACTCCCTGACCCAACTCGGAATATGATGTCAAATATATCATTACATTCGCAAAACATAACTTTTTAAAATATCTTGAAGGGATTCTAATTGCGCGTTGTTTTCCACCCTTGCCATACCTCATCAAATACTCCCAAACCACAACTCGAAGGAAACCATGGTAATGACCTGTTATTCCTAAAATATTTCCTGAACTAATTATTAATATTCACGGTGCGATATCTAAGTTTATTCGGAGCTTCCGTCCGAACCCTACGATGTCAATACAACCGTACAAAAAAAAGACCTTTCTTTATCGTCTTGGCGTGAAACATTTATCTGACGATCCCTGTAATAACGATGCCAATGGCTGCAGCTTCCGGTGCCATCACTGCGTCCTTACCGACCATCGCATGGGACGGATATTGAATTATCCGTGGAAGCCCTTGCAGTAATCTCTTTGGCTCGACCATGAAAGAGCTCTTTCAGCTACGTGAGTCGGAGGCAGGATTCGGACCTAGTGTTTACCGTGTGCGTGCGTTAAGATTTATGGCTGACGAAAAATGTCCCCCGGAATCATTGCCCTATCGCTGGTTGGTTCCTCCGCCCCTTTTGGCGGCTTCCTAATGCGGCCCTCCCAGCACTCCTCCTCCGCCATAATTCCCCCCGAAATCCTTCTCTCTCCCTCCCCACTCACATCCTCTCTCGATGCTATGCTTCCGCCTTTTCTCTTGATCCATTCGTTTCGCGTCGCATTGCTGTTGCGTGGGTGTGTTCCGAGGTCCGCCTCTCGTCTCTTCTCGTTTTTATATCCTCTCTCTACTTCCTGCTTTTGCTGTTCTAACCCGAAAATAACGTCGCCAGGGTGGAGAATAGTCCGGGAAAACCACTCCTGTTTGGCAACTAATCGTTTCGCCGAAACCACTGCTTCTCCTTTTCGATCCTACTCTTTGAAGTCGGCATATTTTCCGAAAAAAATCATCTGTTCATTTTGTTGTATTCCAAGTTCATGTTACCCTTGGCTCCACCATGATATTCCGATGCATTTTTTTCCAATGGTATTAATTTTTTTCGAATCCCTAATCCAGGCGTTGAAACATCTAGGTTCTCTCCAGAATAATTGAAGAGTTGAAAAATAATACAACTTTGCTCTTGAGATGCGGCGCAAAACTCGCGTCTATTTGACTGGTGGTTTAAGTGGGTTTCTTCTGGCGCCTCTCAAAACAAAGGACACCCTCTAATGAGTTTATTTGAGCTGGAGCACCATAAAGTTCCACAGATTGACCTTCGCCTGTTCTCCAAAGATCTCTGAATGCCTGACATAAGTCATTTCTACGTCTATATTCCGCCAAGGAGACTGTTGTGCATCTGATCGCGAGAGTTTGACTTTTATTCTGTGCGTGACCCACAAGGACTCAATTCCATAAATTATTGTCCCAATTATTGATTTTATTCAACAAATTTATTCTTAGCACTATTTTGTTCGCATTTTATTTTAATTTGTGCATATATATACTTCATATACATAATTACTGCTAACTACCAGTCGACATTGAGTGAACAGTCTTCTCATATGGTGTTCATGCTATTCATCAGAAATACAGGTACGTGATGAAGAAATTACTTTAATGGACGTTCAATTATTCTGATGTCCTTTGACAAAAAACCGCTCTTGAATGCGCCCATGAGAACTGTCAGCCGTTAGATGGTTTTCTTTTATTTTACGGAGTTTTCTGTCCTTTTCCCTCTTCCTCCTCATTCGTCTAAATTCCTTAGCATCGTTTCTCCATCCGTCTACGCTCCCAACATTCCCAACTGGTTTTGCTTTCTTCTGCTTTGTTGGCTCTCCACAAACATTTAAAAAAATGTTTTTTCGACATTCACGATGACTGAATTCGCTCTGTTATTGATGTGATCATTTAATTTTGCCGACGGAGGAAGCAAAACCCTGGAGGGCATAATTTCGCCCGGCCACCCCCAAGTTTGATCCCTCCGCCCTCGGTCGTCGTTTCCCCCAAATATTCGTCTTCCTTCCCGTAATTCCATCTTCTGATTTATACCCCCTCTCCCTCCTTCCACACCCCCTTCACCCCCCGTAATTTCTGCCTCCCCATAACATCCCTCCCCCCCTTCTTTCGGCAGGCACGACCCTCCCCCTCTCTCCTAGATTGCAAGGGGGTTGCGGGCGGGGGAGGGAGGAGGCCTAGCTCTCCGCCATCTCCCTCCAGCGCTCTTCCTCTTAATCACTCCATCATCCGTCCTTTCCCTTCGGCATCCCCCTCCCATCCCTGTCACTAAACCCCCTTCCCATCCCCAAGCTATACCACCCCCTTTCCCACCCTCGCTTTATTCCACCACTCTTCCCGTTCCCTCCCCCTTCTGCGCCGAAGGGCACTCTCGAATGGTTCGCCCTGACGATTGTACCCTTTCGTATCCTTCCCCTCGGCCTCCTCTCCCTCGCCCCTTCCTTCGTGATCGGTCCCCTTGGCACAAACGTGGTACCGCCCCCTGCTGTAATGCCAGAGTGCATAGTCCTCGAGGATCGATAAACTACACTAAATAAAGAAATCATTAAATATTATTTAAGGTGTTCCGACGACGCCTGTCACTTGCAGTACAGTGACGGACGTCATCGGTGCACCTTAAATAATATTTAATGATTTCTGTATTTAGTATAGGTTAATCGACAGTTTACAGTACAGTTCAGTGTAGGGTTTTTTTATTTATTTACACAATTACGTTGCAATTAGGCAAATTTCCTGGTGGCAACGGTCAGGTTAGGTCAAAGATAACTACTACCAACGAAAATTACATACGAACACATAAAAACAGATAAGAGACAAAATATTTTTACATAATGACACTTTCACATCACATACAAACAAACTTCCACATCACATACAAAATGCCATCCACATCACATACAAATAATATTTTCAAAACTACAACGAAGTTTATTACCCAGTGGCTGCTTTACATTTCAACTTAAAACTTCTAAAATTGGATGGAAAGGGCTCAAACAAACCTCCAGGCAGCTGGTTCCAATCAATAATAGTTCTATTTAAAAAAGAGTATTTTTTCTTATTGGTTTTTTGAGTCCTTATTTTTATTTTGTAATGCGTGGGTTCTGCGTGGGTTCTCCACGCAGTGCATGCATACTGATTTCGTCAACCAGTCGTTGAGAGGATCTTTAGCGTAGTCTAGAAGTAATAGCAGTGGTGTTCTTTTGGCGAGGGGACTGATGGCTTAAGACCCAATAGGGAGTGATTGGTGGGTGATTTTGTAGAGATACGAGCGTTGGAGGACGAATGGGTAGATAGAAACAAGGCGTTGGCATTTGCCTATTCTGTCAAGGAAGGGCTCCGATGGGTCAACGTGCAGGTCAACGTACGATCTGACAACGGCGCACTCGACTTGAAAAGTACTCTCCACGGGGTATCCCAAACCCTGGGTCGGGTTACCACTGAAAAATATCGTCGCCTCCGGAATGCGAACCCAGGCCATCGGCGTGGGAAGTATGTACAATAGCCAACGCACAAACCCGATCTCGCCTTAGCTTAGAAACTTATGCTCTCCCCGCGAATCTCAATATTCAAACAATAAGTGGTTCGGGTGTGAAAATTGCGGGGAAGATATTTTAATATTCTAAAAGGAATAAGAACACAAAGTCAAGGCGTTGTCGAAGTCAGTCTGCTTCTTGTTGAGCCAAGAGCTAACTGGTTTTATTTGTCTTGGAGAATCCCTGTCAGTCGTGCCGTGCTCATTGTCAGCGGGAATCCGCGCTCCACCGTGAAGGCTTTTAGGTTTGAAAGATGTGGGGTACTATGCCCGATCCTGATGGGCGTGACCTCTGCGGTTCTTGGAGAGTTGAACCCTTGGCCGCAATCTTAAAAGGGAGAAGCGTGTCATTCCCTCGTTCAGCCATGGTCGAAATCCCTTGGACCGTTCGTCAAATCTTTCATTATGTTTGTAGGGTCATGTTTACTGCACATTCCGAGTGATAACTTCACCTTCATGTCTGCTGCCTCATTACCTGAGATACGTACATGACCAAAATGCCAATTAATCACGACCTGATTATGACCACCGGTCAGGTTGAGTTATTATAACCCTTCCTTTAGCCCGCAGAGCCTGCGGTGTATTCCCGAAGGCTGCGTTGTGTGACAGATAAACATAGACATAACATACAGATCGAGATTCATTTTTATTCCCTTTTTTTGCATAACAAATAACTAATTTATTCGGTTAAATAACCCTTGTTTTGAATTACGTCATCCTCCAGTGTTTATACCAATTTTTACGTAATTTCTTAGTTTTTTACTGAATGTTTTCCCTTCCTCTCCGAAATCCTCCCTTATCACTTACCCATCCCACCTGGTGCTCTGGCACCCCCGGCCACACACCTTTTTGGTGGATCGCGTGGTATTAATGTCGATGTCGAAAAGTACCGAATGCCAAAGAAATTAAGTTTCTCTGGCCCGTTGAAAATCATGCCGTGAAGTTTATTTCTTCACTCGCACCTTA